>NC_061509.1:224204460-224232148 GCF_022539505.1 Lolium rigidum
CATCGTGACCGTTTTCTCGCATTGTTGTCGGGAGCCTATATTTATTGCTAAACCCACTTGTGTTCTATTTATTTTCTGCAATTATTTGTATCAACATGTGTTGGAGATAGTGCCCTAGAGCCAAATAATAAAGAGTATTTATTATTATATCTCAATAGTTCATAATAAGTTTTACGGAATGTTATAACTGTATTAATCGAGAACATTGATAAACATGTGGTATGTAAACAAACCAGGGTCCATTGTGAGCCTATGTGCGAATTGGTCATTTGATGATCGAGGTTTCCCTATCATTGACAACGTGATCATATTATTGGGTGAATGATTTGATGGACATACCGTATATAAGTATTGCAACACGATCAAGTCACAAAGTTCATCATTGCGATAATTATGAAATTGTAGTAACCTAGTCCCTAGACCGTGAGATCATATCTAATCGCTATCACCGTAGTTTGTCTTGACTGCATCAACCGTAACATGGTGATCATAAAGGTGTTGCTCAGGTATTCCAAAGGGGTGGGCTGAGGCGTATGTATCGAGATACGTGATGGAAAGATAGTCTAGGCTCACTCGATGAGATTACATCCATGAAGTTGCGCAGCGCATGACTAAGTCGTGAGGATGGAATATCACAAGAACGAGTTGAATAGTCTTGTCGGTAAAGATATTGAACTATGTATGATGATATCGATGATCAGATCTCTAACAACTGCTGGTATCGAAGTAACAAAGGAAATATGACTCAACGTTTAGGGTTCAACAACATGTATATTCAAGGAATGCACAGGGGTCGTTATGTGCATCCAGGTTCCGCTGATGATCATTGGTTGGAGAGGCATCTCGATCATGTCTTTATTATTACCGAACCTATGGTAACACATTAAGGAGGCCGGCCTCTCCCAATGGATAAGGCTTGGGGGGATAGGGTTTTGGGAGGCCACCTTGGACACACCCCTCCCACTTGGCCCGCCACCCCACTCCCCCTATGCAAGGTGGGGGCACAAGGGTTGGAGTCACCTCATTCTCTGATCACGGAGGTGCTGCCATTTGTGGCGCCTGTCGTTGTACGAGGATCATCACGACCCTGAGGTCGGCGACGAACTACGACTACAACATCCATGTTCTAGTGGAATGTTAACCGCTTTCGGTCTACGAGGGTACGCTAAATCTTCCCGTTACAACATTACCTAGATAGATCTGGGCAAACGGAATACGCTAGTCAGAAAAATAATTTTTTCCTATTGCAAACCCCAACAACATGGGTAAAGGAAAAGAAACTGGAAAAATCATGTATCGTCATCTAAACCTAGAGGTGGAAAACCCTTGTCATCTAGGCAATAGTTTTCTCCCAATGATAATGCTCATCAGGCCTATAGTATTGCAAGTACTACTCTGTCCACCAAGATAGCATGAGACTCTGTGACATGTCCTGTTGTGCTTTAGGTGATGACATGGCCCACCCAGGTAACATGGGCCTTCTTTTTTTTTTTTTTTTTTTTTGAAAGCTCTGACAGTAGGAAAGGCTCCTACTGTCTTTTTGTATTAATCAGAAGTAACTTTACATGGTGTCCTCCTGGAGAGGGAGGAAGAGTGAGGAGAAACAAGAGGAAGTTACAAGCAGGGTTCCTAATTTTCAAACTAAAAACTGTCAACAAATTCGAAGATAAAGTTGTGAAGGTCTTCTTTGGTTCTATGGACCAAAAGAAGGAGATCAGCTTTGACTCTCTGTTTCCAGGACTCTATACTGGGGTCTATTCCTTTGAAGAGAAGATTATTCCTTTCCTTCCATATGTTCCAGGCAGATATCAGCATAATTTCCATATACATTGGCTTCTTCCATTGATCCTTCCCTTTTTGTATGAGTGTTCTTCTGTCCAAATTACTGTGCCAAAACATTCCAATCTTCTCCCAGCATAAAGTACTAAAGGGGCAGCAGAAGAGCATATGCTCAATTGTTTCTTCTGGTGGGTTTATGCACATCAGGCAGTTATATCCTGTGTTTATGCAGTAATGTCGTCTCCGGAGCATATTTCTGGTGTTTAATCTATCTGAGAGGACTAGCCATCCAAAGAATTTCATTTTTGGTATACATTTGCTTTTCCATAACCAGCCATATGTGATGTGTGGCACAATCTCTCTAAAACAGAAGTTATAATATTTGCTGGCTGTGAACTTGGATCCCCACTCATAGGTCCATTTATCATGCTCCAGGGAAAAAGTAATATGCCTGGTGTTGCTCTGTAAGTCTCTGAGTTCATTCATTGCTTCTGGCGACAAGGGTAAGTGAAAGAGATCCCCCAGTCTGGTAGATGACAAGAAGTCCTGTACAGAAATGTCTTCATCGATTGCAAATGAAAAGGCTCTGGGGTATGTTTCACTGACAATATTTGAATTCCAAGAATCCTTCCAAAAAAGTGTTGTAGCTCCTTCATTCACTGTACTAGAGGCAATCCCTCTATAAATAGGCATAAGCTTGCAAATATCTTTCCACCAGAAAGACCCACATAATGAGGCAGCATGTGGAATTTCCCTTGTATAGTAAGTGCTCCAAACCAGTTTAACCCAGGGTGTATTTTCTCTGTTATAGAATTTATGAAGATATTTCAGTAAGAGCCCCTGATTCTGTAATTTTAGATTGAGTATTCCAAGTCCTCCTTTCTTTTTGGGTTGACAGACCATATCCCATGAAGCTAAGGAATTACTTTTTGTTTCCCCATTTTCTCCCTTTTTCAACCATAGGCAATGTCTTCTAATTTTTTCAATCAGCTCAAGTATCTTAGGGTGTAGCTGCAAAGTGCACATAGAGAAGCTGGCCATGGAAGTAAGGAGGGAATTTATGAGGGTTACCCTTCCACTGTAAGACATGAGCATGAATGAAGCTGAGACTTTCCTCTCAATTCTATCCACTAAAGGCATAAGTGAATGGCATTGAAGCTATCTGGCATCCAATAAGTTCAGCAATACTTGCAGCTGTGATATTGTCTATATTTATTGGGATCATAGAGGATTTGTGATAATTGATGATTAAGCCAGTGGACTGAGCATACTGTTGAAGGATGTCTTTCATGATTTGCACCTGCTGTGTGTGAGCTGGTAAGATAATAAGAGTATCATCTGCATATTGTACTACAGGAAAATCTGTATCCTCATGAGTGGGGAAAGGAAGAGTAAGCAACCCATTTCTATAGGCTTTATTAATTGCAGACTGTAGCAAATCAGCAGCTAGAACAAATAAGAGAGGAGACAGGGGGTCTCCTTGTCTGACACCCCTCTTGCAATGAAATTGTCTGCCAGGTACACCATTTAGGAGAATAGCTGATTTCCCAGAGGAAAATATCTGCTCAATCCATAGTAACCATTTATTATCAAAGCCCATTTGTTTTAGTATTTTAATCATAGCAGAGTGATCAATTGTATCAAACGCCTTGGCAAAGTCCAATTTCAGTAATATAATCTCCTCTTTAGATTTTTCACATTGATAGAGGAATTCAAAGGCCCAAGCAATACAATCTTGTATATTCCTTCCTTTGAGAAAACCATACTGATTTTTGTGCACTATTTTCAACACCACTTTTTGTAGTCTATTGGCCAGAAGCTTTGTGAGTATCTTGAGGATACAATTTAGGAGGGTTATTGGTCTGAAATCATTCACTCCTTCAGGATTTTGAATTTTTGGAATCAAAGTAATATGCCCCATATTAATACTTTCTAGGTTTAAATTCCCTTCATAGAAATCATTACAAAGTTTATAGATATCATCCTTAATGATGTGCCAGCATGTTTTAAGAAATTGGCCATTGAATCCATCAGGTCCTGGTGTTTTAACATGGGCCTTCTTGTTGTTGGTCCATACCGAGTGCGAGGAAAAAAAATGTACCGACAAAACATACTAAGTTGGTTCTGTTGGTCTTGTGGCCATCATGCTACACTCGGTATCCTATATACTCATCAAGTACCTAGCAGCACACACGAATCAAACATTCGAATATATTACTTGAAGCATTTTATCATTTTATGTTAGAAGCCTTTTTATTCATTTCGGTAAAAACAACGATTTACCGGGTCTATATGTTGTGCTTTTATGGCCAGCAAAGTCATATGGAGCTGACATTGTTTGTTGCAAACTAAAAGTAACAATTTCTTATTTTTTTTGGACTACTCATACATCATCCATGTCTGCACTATCATTTGGTATTTTGAATAGTAAAATCATTAGTCTATCAAAAAAGTATTCTTGCATGTCTGCAATCATCAAGGCTCCGGTTGCCACATAGCTTGAAATTTAGTGGAACATAAATCATTCCATATCTTTCTGTAGGTCTATATTTTATTTGATCGGGAAAAGGTGCAATGGAAAATGTATGTGGTGTGTGCTACTGTGCTAAGTGGAACTCCATTGCCATGGCCAATTTTAATGTTGCAACGGCCACCCACCACTTTGTCAACGCATAAACAACCCTAGAAAATGAAAGAAGATTTTCCGTTAGGCAAAGAGTAAGAAAGGGTTGCATATATTCGTGAAGTCATGAGCCATAGCAAAGATCCAAATTCCGCAGGATCCCTCCTACTAGTATTTCTCTCTGTTCAAAACGTTCCACGGAATCCCCATGAAGCTCTTGTGCCATGACCATGGCAGTCTCGAGCCACATGCCCACATTGATGATTTCAGTCACCACTTGGATGGAGCAAACAGAACCCTTTTGATACGTCAAACATGGCGATTTGGTCACCAGATCACGGTGCAATCCATCCCCGCACTCGCCTCACGTACGTCCCCCAGTCTCGACCGACCCCGGGCGGCCGAAAATTGCCGCCCACGCTTGGAGCACTATCATACCCGATCACCCTCGTCACACACCAACTAACCCCACTAGCTAGCTACCTTACCAGTGCTCTTTTTTACATAAAGATCAAACGGTGCTGGTTGTTTCAAATAGAGTAGCGGTACAACTACACACTAGCAGTTCATACACAGAAAAGAAACATAGTGTTCTCACTCGGATGATATCATCGAATCTCAGTTAAAACCAATGTTACAACTTAAGAGTAGCACCTATGACGAAACAATTCAATTGCTCATGGCATTTGTAACCCGTTGTACCTCAATACTAGCATGAATCACGATGAAATCTAACGGTGTGATGATATTTCTCTGGGTTGCAATCCTTTGTGAAATTGGGAAAATCCTTGTGGCAATACATGTTGCAACTCATTCCTAGCACAAATCATGAAGTAGGCCAGCGGTTTGGCATTCGATTAGGAATTATCGGCTGAGAATTAGCAAAACGAGTAAATTAAAAAAAAAACACATTACAACGACAAGTTCGAAAAACCACCACTGTTCGTTCAAATTGCAAAAATTCACAGGAATTGAGTGAATTTGTTCCAATGTGCATTGATTCGCTAGTTTAACCGTGTTAACATGGTTTCTTACAGCGGGCCCTACCATCAATGGTGATGTGGCATAGGGGATGACTTACAACCGAGGCAAATCAAACTATTGGAGGCTTTTGCAAATGTTAGAGGGCTCCATTTGACAATTCCTTCTTCTTCCTCTCTCAATAAAATCTTTTTTATTCCTCTATTTATCTTGTTTCTTCTCTGGCGAGGTCTGGCATGGGCGAGCCAGAGAGGGGTTCGTCATGGGTGGCCACGGGTGAGCTCCAGCAGTGACGGCCATGGACAGGTGCAGCAACCACTAAAAAATTGCACAAACCCCTAAAATTTATGCGTATATAATATTTATCTCCTTAGACCGTGGCCCTCTTCCCCACGTGACCACTAGCATTGGGACTCTTGTTTTTTCGATATGGGAGCATCGCTCCGGCCTCTGCATCAATAGATGCACACAGCCATGTCTTTTATTAAAAGAACAAAGTTCAAAATAGTGTACTTATTACAATCATATGGAAGCTAAGGCTGTAACAATAAACAGCCACACAAAGATGAACAGTAAACAAAATCTATCCATCTTCAATCTTGAATCCTTCTAGTGTGCCGCCATCCGAAGAGCCTGGAAATAGCAACCCCGTGCGACCGTCAAGATTCGGTTGCATCCAATAGCCATAGTATCCCGCTGGTCCTCCGGAAGAAGATACGCCCAAAGTTGGATCCAATGCACCGCACGAATAATAACCTGCAAAAAATTGGTTCCCTTTTATTTATTAAACACAATATCGTTTCTACTTGTCCATATAGACCAACAAATCGCTGAGATTCCAATACGAATATGTTCCTTATCATTCTTTTTCACTCCATTCAACCAATTACCAAACATATTCGTGATATTAGCAAGGGGAGGAATGTTATAAGCAAAATATACCATTCTCCAGATTAATTTTGCAAATGGACAAGATAGAAACAAGTGATCAATGGTCTCATTATTATCACGAAACAACAATTTTGATTACCCGTCCACTTCCTCTTAATTAGATTATCCTTAGTAAGCAACACTTTATTACTAAGAAACCACATAAATATCTTTATCTTGAGGGGTATTTTAATCTTCCAAAGGTATTTTCTCAGAAATCTAGTATGGCCATTCATAAGGTCAAGGTACATGGATTTAACTGAAAATAAACCCGACTCTATTAACTTCCATACAAACTGGTCTTTATCATTATTCAGTTGTACCATCATTAGTCGTTCACATAGGTGTATCCACAAATTCCACTTATGTTCATTAAGATATCTCCTAAAATCAATATTAATAGGGATTGATTCAACACCGTAGATACCAACACATTTTTCCTTTGGACAATATTATAAAGAGACGGATATTGTTGAGCTAAGGACACTTCGCCCAACCAAACATCCTCCCAAAACCGAACCGTCATCCCATTCCCAATTTTAAATTCACCCCTCTTAAAGAACTCATCTTTTACTCCCATCAGCCCCTTCCAAAAGGGTGAATCAGTAGGTTTCGCCTCCACCTGAGCCAGCGTTTTATTTTTAATATATTTGTTATGCAACAATTGCTGCCAAACTCCTTCTTCCGATAATAATTTGAATAACCTTTTACTTAACAAACATTTATTTTTCAATTCAAGAACCTCGATCCCTAGGCCCCCTTGATCCTTTGGTCTACAAATAATATTTCATCTTGATAATCTATATTTCTTTTTGTGTTCATCAGATTGCCAAAAAAAGCGAGATCGATAGAAATCAAGCCTCTTCCTCACACCTTTTGGGATCTCTAAAAAGGATAGCATGAACATGGGCAGACTTGTAAGAACGGAGTTAATAAGAATAAGACGATCCCCATAAGATAACATTTTACTCCGCCAACAGCCTAATTTTGCAGCAAATCTATTCTCCACCGGATTCCATTCAGAATTACGGAGCATTCTATGGTGGATAGGAATACCAAGATACCTAATCGGTAAAGATCCGGATGCACACCCAAAAATATCTTTATAATGGTGTTCCATTTCCGATGCTTTGCCGAAACAGAATAATTCACTCTTATGAAAATTTATTTTCAACCCCGATAGATGCTCAAAGATACAAAGAATGAGCTTCATATTAACCGCTTTTTCTAAATCATGCTCCATAAAAATAATAGTGTCATCGGCGTACTCTAGTACCGACACACCCCCCTCGACCAAATGTGGAATAAGACTCCCTACATGACCAGCATCTTTGGCCCGCCCAATCAAAATAGCTAACATATCAGCTACAATGTTGAAAAGAATCGGAGATAACGGATCCCCTTGCCTCAGCCCCTTTTTAGTCTGAAAATTGTGGCCAATATCATCATTAACTTTTATCCCTACACTACCGCCTTGTACAAAAATTTTAATACGATCACACCAAACTGGATCAAAGCCCTTCATTCGCAAGACTTGTTGAAGAAAAGACCATTTCACCTTATCGTATGCCTTCTCGAAGTCGATTTTAAACAGAACCCCATCCATCTTTTTACGATGTAATTCATGAATTGTTTCATGTAAAACCACCACTCCTTCCAAAATGTGTCTCCCTGGCATGAACGCCGTCTGAGTAGGTTTTACTACCTTATGCGCCACTACCGACACTCGATTAGTAGACACCTTAGTGAATATTTTGAAGCTCACATTAAGCAGACATATAGGCCTATATTGCTGGATCTGTACCGCATTATCTTTTTTTGGTAGCAATGTTATGATCCCAAAATTGAGCTTGAATAAAGGAAAACCCCCAGCCTGAAAGTGTCCAAACATGGCCATTAGATCTTTTTTAATTACTTCCCAAAATCGCTGATAAAACTCCGCAGGGAATCCATCAGGACCCGGTGATTTGTTGTGTTCCATTTGAACTATGGCTTCAAAGACTTCCTCCTCAGTGAAATTAGCCGTTAAAAGGACATTCTCTTCCTCAGACAATTGAGGGATATCATCATTACGCTCTTCCATCATTTCAAAAAAGTTGTCTTCAGGTGGCCCAAAGAGTTTCTTATAATATTCTGTAATGTAAACTTTCAAGTTATCGTCACCAACAATGGTGCCTTCTTCTTGCTCTAATTGAAATATTTTTTTCTTCCTATGTTTGCCATTTGCAATCAAATGGAAGTACTTTGTATTGTTACCTCCCTCCTGTATGTGTTTAACTTTAGCCCTCTGTGCCCATTTAATCTCTTCATCTCGTCGAATTTTATTCAGTTGATCATTCGCTTGTTTTAAATCCAGCCTTTCCCGCTCAGTTAGGGGGCAAGTTTCGGCTTTGATATCTAGAAAATCGATTAACATTAACAGACGTTCCTTTTCTTTTTTATACTTTCCACTCAGATTTTTTGCCCAGCCCCGCAATTTTTTTCGTAAATGCCTAATTTTGTTCTGCCAAGTCTCGATAGGCGTTTTGCCAATTGGACCAGCCGCCCATTCATGTACAACCAACTCATAAAAACCTTCTTGCTCAAACCAAGTCAGAAATCTTGTTAACACGGCTAAATTGGCGAATCAATGCACATTAGAATGAATTCACTCAATTCACCTGGAATTTTGCAATTTCGACGAATAGTGGTGGTCTTTTCAACTTGTCGCTGTAATGTGGTGGTTTTTTTAGATTTACTCTAGGTAAACCCGAAAAGAAACGTCTTTGAAAAGGAATTGGAATTGCAGCATGCGGAATGACTGAAAAGAAAGACCTATAGGGGGAAGGATCCTCCGTCGATCTAACATGCTGGTGTTGAACACTGACATGTCCCTAGCTGAAAATGTGTTGAAGCTGAAAATTCCTAGTCGTCACCGCAGCCAAAGACAATGCCAGTCCAGGAACCAGGAACCGGACGGAGACGAGCGAAAATGTCACGCGGGTCGTCGTCCAACACATGCGTGCGGTCCATGCCCACCTTCCCCTTCAATCGCTGCCTATATAAGCCAGAGCCGCCCGCCCGTCCCCTTGCACCGCTCAAATCTTGCCAACCATTCTTTCGCCTCGGCGCCGGAGACAGCGGGAGACGCCACGGTGCCATCCGGCAGTTAACCAGAGCGCGGGGCGGCGCAGCTTGCTCCTCTGTTTCGCAGAGGCCATGTCGTCCTGCTCCGACGCTGCCACGGCGGCGTGCCGAGATGGCCTCACGTCCTCCTTGCTCTTCAAGGAGGAGCTTGTCCTACTCGTACCCGTGGCGGAGAACCAGCAGCCGCCAGTGCTCACGTGCAAGCCGCCGGGCAGCCTTGCCAAGGCGGCCAAGGAAGCATGGTCTCTGTCTCTGTCCGTCACGTTTCCCACGGTGCCGTCCATGTCCGCCGCCTCGGCAGGGGAGGAGGCGCGGTCCATACTGGGGCTAGCGGCGCCGATGATCCTCACCGGCCTGCTGCTCTACCTCCGGTCCATGATCTCCATGCTCTTCCTCGGCCGCCTCGGGGGCCTGGCGCTCGCCGGCGGCTCCCTCGCCATCGGCTTCGCCAACATCACCGGCTACTCCGTGCTCTCCGGCCTCGCCATGGGCATGGAGCCCATCTGCGGGCAGGCCTTCGGGGCGGGCCACCACCAGCTCCTCGGCGTCACCATGCAGCGCACCGTGCTGCTGCTCCTCGCGGCCGCCGTCCCCATCGCCGGGCTGTGGACGCACATGCGGCCGCTGCTGCTGCTCTGCGGCCAGGACGTTGGCATCGCGGCGGTCGCCGAGACCTACATTCTCGCATCCCTCCCGGACCTCCTCCTCCAGGCGCTCCTCCACCCCGTCCGCATCTACCTCCGGGCGCAGTCCATCAACCTGCCGCTCACCGTCTGCGCCGCGCTCGCCATCGCGCTCCACCTGCCCATCAACTACCTGCTCGTCTCCGTCCTCGGCCACGGCGTCAGAGGGGTCGCGCTCGCCGCCGTGCTGGCAAACCTCAACTTCCTCCTCCTCCTCCTCGGCTACATCCTGCTCAACGGCGTGCACAGACGCACCGGCAGCTTCTTCGCGCTCTCGGCCGACAGCTTCCGCGGCTGGGGCGAGCTCGTCCGCCTCGCCCTGCCCAGCTGCGTCAGCGTCTGCCTCGAGTGGTGGTGGTACGAGATCATGATCCTCCTCTGCGGCCTCCTCGCCGACCCGCAGGCCACCGTCGCCTCCATGGGGATCCTCATCCAGACCACCTCGCTCATCTACATCTTCCCTTCCTCGCTCGGCTTCGGGGTGTCCACCCGCGTCAGCAACGAGCTCGGCGCCGACCGCCCCGACCGCGCGGGCCGCGCCGCCACCGTGGGCCTCGCGCTCGGCTTCGCCTTCGGCGCCGCGGCCTCCGCGTTCGCGTTCCTCGTGCGGGGCTCCTGGTCCGCCATGTTCACGGCGGACCCGGCGATCGCCGCGCTCACCGCGTCCGTGCTGCCCATCCTCGGCGCCTGCGAGCTCGGCAACTGCCCGCAGACGGCCGGGTGCGGCGTGCTGCGTGGCAGCGCGCGGCCCAAGGACGCCGCCAGCATCAACCTCCGCTCATTCTACCTCGTCGGCACTCCGGTCGCGCTCGTCCTCGCCTTTTGGTACCACTACGACTTCAAGGGCCTCTGGCTAGGCCTCCTCGCCGCTCAGCTGACCTGCATGGTGCGGATGCTGCTGGTGATCGGCCGGACGGATTGGGCCACGGAGGCCAAGCGCGCGCAGCAGCTCACTGGAGCAGGCGTGGTCACCACGGCGGTGCTGGACGCCGAACCGAGCATTGTGATCGACGTCGTGATCGAGCAACCAAACGATCGGTGCTGACCGAGATTCGGGCCACTCTTCTTTTATCCCCTTCATTTTTTTGGCGGGAGAGGTACCAGAGACTAACAGAGTGACAATTTTGTTACCGATTGGTAATCTGTAAATATTATTATTTTAACTATTGTCATCGATTCATGACAGAAGCTGAGTGGATTCGCTCCGAATATCCTACTTTTTTTTTCTGACTCCAAAACTGATCAACTCACAGTAATTTCGTTCAGCAGCAAGCCCTTATCAGTGCCAAACTTGTTCTTGATGATTATTATAGATCGTGGTACTTTTTACGAAAAAAAATTACTCCATCTCTCACAGTTTATTAGGCGTACGCATACCCTAGGTCGCAAATTTGATCAAGTTAGCATTAGTTATATGTTATAAAAAATTATATCATTAAAATGTTTAGATGTTCTATTTTCTAATGATATAATTTTGCATTATATAATTTAAATTATATAGGTTAAATTGGCGACCTAGGGATACGGAAAGACTAGTAAACTGAGACGGATGGGAGTAGGTATTGTCGGCTAGTATTTGCAGTTGCAGACCTGGCTTTTTTTCGAAACACAGTACAAATATTTAAGCTCATAAATACGTATATACACTCACCTCTATGGATACACACATGGACACCCTACTCCTACGAGCACCTCTAGAGGGCTAAATCCAAGAAACTAATCTAACGGATCTTGAGACTAACGAAGTCACCACATACGCCTCGCTATCAATGAGAATATCGTCTCCTACTAAAGAATAGTTTGTCTTTATGAAACACCAATGTGTCAAGTCTGAGGTTTGATCTTTGGTGTGTTGGGGTGTCACTGCCCTTCTAACTATCCAATCATAGAAAGTGATGACTTGAAACCCTAACGAACAAAAGAAAATTGTGCCGTTTAACTTTAATTAATACCTTATGCATCATCTGTGCATGACTAGAAGATAACATATCGGAGGAGGCCATAAGTCCATGTAAGACAAGTTACTAGATTGGTACCCTTGTGTTGCACTAAATTTATTTAAAAAGTCTATTGTGCGAATGAAAGGTATAAAGTTGTATGAAACACTGAATTTTCTATAGTAATATGCAATTCAATTGGGCATCATGGTGGAGGGCTCAATTTGTAGATGAAAATTGTTATGTATTTAACCAATGAACTTTATCGGAAAAAAATTAACCAATGAAAAGGCTGCTAAGGTTCAAGAACTTCCCGGTTAATGGTTTGCTTGCAAACTAATTAAAGTCGTATACAAGATACTATTGTAGGTGTTGAAGAAACCGATGTTGCGGATGGATTGCATATTACCACATACAAACGTTTTGAAGATGTCTTGAGCAACTGTTTATAGAAGATCGCGGAATCTCAAACAACAAAACTCTCGTTTGGTTGGCTGAAACTATTAAGGATGACACAAATCGTGGAAAGTGGTTTCCACGTTGTACATGATTTAATGTGTGATTTCATAACTTGATCGTGTGGTCGCATAAATCAAAGGCTAAAAAAGGATGGCATATACAATTGAATAGCCAAAAGATGAATGATGTAGATGTCTTGAATGTAAAAATAGATACATTAATAAATGTTACTCCCTCCATCTCAGTTTAACAGGCGCGTACGTAGTTTAAGAAATTGTTTTGACCATTGTTTTGGTCAACAAAACATAAAATATATGTCACAAAAATTATATCATTGGAAAGATTTTTTGCATACGAATCTAATGATATAGTTTGTAGACATAAAAATTGTAATTTGTTGACCAAATCAATGGTCAAAGTTTATCGTGAACTGCGTGCGTGCCTGTTAAACTAAGACGGCGGAAGTAGTGGAGATGACGTGGACAATTGATTGACTTAACAAGTATATGATGTGGATATATTGCATGTTCATAGGATAGGCTTTCAGTAATAAATATTAGCGAAGTTTTGCTTTGTAAGTGATATCTATGTGGGCAACACGTATTGGAAACTTAACTGGAGTTTCAGGTCAAGCATTGGATGCACATATGCCTTTTTCGTCTCGCTCAAAAGAAGAAAGCTCCCCCCCCCCCCCCCCCGCCAATAGCACCGGACAACCCATTTTGGGGCCGCCCACACCCACGGGCACCCATTTAGGAGCCTTTGCCCATATTGGCGCCCCGATAGACCGGCCCAATCAAATGGTTTAAATAATACTGTTCAGCCACAATCGAAGAGAAGACAGTGTTACGGTCGGCAGGGCTCGTTCTCACCTATGCCGTACAGGAGCCTGCGTATTATCTTTTTTGCAGAGGACATGGATTATCCGGACCCCAAGAAGATAATAGTGTTTGGATTTAGCCAAGAGTCATGTATAGTAGATTAACATTTGCTTATGTCCAGATTAAAGTGATTTCAGTTGCAGTTATGTTCTCCATTTGTTAAATTCCACTACATCTACCATACTTTGAGTGAAAACCCACAATGTACTGTAACTTCTCTTAGAAAACGATGTATGCGTATGTAGGTCAGTGGTAGATTTTAGGTTGTACATACGGCAAGATAGTAGTTATGTAATAATCCGAATTTGGCGTTGAAGTAATGCCATCAGCTTTTGCTTCAATCAACAGTTAACATATGTTTGAGGTAAGTGTCACAGAGTATATCACAGATGATATAGCATCTGTGTACTTCAAGTCAATAATCCTTCTCAATTTGGTCATTACAACTCATCAGTCCAGTGGAACTCAATCACACCGGTCTATCCGGAAGGCCTCAAAGTAATCAATGCAATCCTGGATATTTGGAGACATGCCTTTCATCTTTTGAGTGAAAGCAATTGCGTTTAACTATTGACTTGCTTGGCAGGAAAGCGAAATCATTTCTGCTCCCATTTCACCATTTATATTTTGCAGGCTCGGTTCTTTATCTATGAGCGGGAATTGGTCAATGTCAGGTTGCTAACTGCACTTCTGTTTTGTGATCAGAAACTCGGAATCTATATTCTAGATAAAACATGTGAGATTCGCGGTACAAAACATAATTTTCAGGAATAGAAATCCCACATTAATAATAAAAGATAGAAATTGTAATAAATTTTATTTTGACACGTCGGATATTGACACTTTGACTAATGTCAAAGCTAAATAAAAAGGTATAAATTGCACAGAGTCTAACCTTGTGGGATGATTTCTTTTTGTTTTTTGGTTCAGTGCAAATTCTGGTATGACATATTATATGCAGCATATTCCTACAAAATCATGTATTGTATTGTTTCTATTACAAAAAAAAATACAGCAGAGAAGGAGCCAATTAAATTTTCATTAAGGTAGAAGCGCAGAATTCCACAAATTTGCTCTTCAAATTTGGGTTGCTAGTGTGCGCTACTGCGACCTGGACTCTGTATTGTTTAAATATATTGTGCAACCAACAATTATCTGTCACAGGTCCTATGTTTCGATCTTGGTGTTTTGGTCCATAGGTCTAAATGCAACTATTATGAAAATTATATTTTAAAATGTCAAAAAATCTGAAAACAAATCCTGCGTGTACGTTCGGACATACTATGTTCGTACAAAAATTGTGTGGGAAAAAGACATTTTTTCTAGCCGGTGTAGAAAAGACAGAAGTCATTTTGGAGCACTGAAAATTGTCTTTCTACACAAGTTACAAAACATGTCATTCTTCCGTGGAACTTTTGTGTGGACGTAAAATGGGCGGATGTACACCTACAACTTTTTCCCTATTTTCTTGACATTTTGAAATATATTTTCCGCTGTATTTTCAACTTCTATAGAAGAAACATGATAGTACATTGCTGCAATTTTTCTATTCTTATAATTTCACCTTCATCAGCTCCCTCCCCTATCAAGATACGAATCGATCCTCGACATTTGTCCCTTGGGAAATGTTTCTTGATCGAAGTTTAAGGCCACTTTCGCGCCAGCAGCGTCCATTCATCTCCTCCAAGTGGAGGTCTATCTTTCTTCTGAATCAGCTAGCAGTAAACAAATAAAATATTCAAAATATTTTGTAACACACATGCCCAATCCCATGGCCTCCCTCACTTCAACATTTCCGTGCGCTAATTTTTAATCACCACGCAATCTGCGTATGACGAGGCATGATTGGGTGCTTCTTCTTCCTGCCCGTTCACGCCCCACAACACCGTCTGCTGCAGTTTAAAATTCAATTAAAACCGACACTTGTGCGGCAATTTTCAAGTGGGACTGTAACCGGCCACCGTCGTGAAGATTTGGTGCGGATCATGGAGATCACCGGTCGACGATATGATCTGCTACCTCTTTACACGATTCTGCTACCTCCTGCTGGGGAAGAAAAAGAGGCGGCAAGGCGCGATAGAGCTTTGCAATGATCGCGCACGCTGCCGGCACTTGGTATCCAAGCAAAGTGTCGCAGAGACACCGAAGTGACTCGATCAGCTGAAATTGACAGCGATCTGTAGCTAGGTTTCGTCTGCGAACCGGCAGGACGACGACTGGGCGGAACAGTTGCATTGCGTCGCTGAACTCTACTCCGGGAGAGTGCGATCATCATCACAACCTTAGACGGGACGTATCTGATACCACGGGATGGGATCCCAAGTAAGGAACAACTGGCACGTATCTAAGACTATCAGGAACTGCTGCCAGTTCGGGGGCGAGAGGTCGTCGACATGATGGATGGTGGCGCTGCCGATCGCGACGCCACTTGAGTAATTCTTTAACCACGCCAACGAATAAGGCAGGCAAAGCCAAATCGGTCGCACGGAGGGGGCGGCCTCCTGGGGGCGCGTGTCTGGCGATGGGGGAGCAGCGCGGCCGTGGGGCGGCGCGGAAGGTACACCGCCCCTCGCACCTCCGGGCATTTGCATTTTTGCAACCGTCTTCGCCGTGCGCCGGTCGCCGGTCGCCGGGTGGAAGTCGGAAGTCGTAGCGTATCGCATGGCGTCGCCGCCACTCGCCGCCAGGGCCCTGGCGATCGAGACGTGTGTTGAACGTCTCGCGATCTGGCGCGCACGCACGCGCGAGGGCGGCGGTGACTGCGTCAGCGTCATGGTGCGCTGGTCTGGTCGTCGACCGATGGGCGGCGCACGATCAGCCGCCGTAAAGGCCATGTGTGCGCGTGCACGCCGCAAAGCTACCGGTGCGGGACTACGAGCCGTTGTGTTGCCTCGTCGGCCAGGGTCAAGGGCCGAGATCTCTAATGATATTGAAACATACTCGAAAGAGGGGCAGCGGCAAGCACACGCCCAAATAAAATAAAACGAAGAAATAAAATGGAGACAGAGGCGATCAACTAATTAAACAAAAGAGACCCACAACTATCTGCGCCCCTCCGGAGAAGTACGACCACGCTCCCAACACCGAATCGTCAAGTACTCCGTACCAAACAACACCTTCAAGAATGAAAGCCACAACGTTGTTGCCCAGACTAGATGGTCCTAGGGTTTTCCCCAGCACAATGAGGGAGGTGGACGAAGGGTAGCCACGGCGCTCATGAAGTAATGGTGCCATCCGTGAGCGGTACCGTGCCGGTGTCGGGCAAACCGACAAGGATTTCTCCCAAAAAAAAACCTTTCCACAACCCCCAGGCGATCCGTCGCACCGGAGCCTCGCGAGGACTCGGACTTGATACCACCAAGCTCGCCGCCCGCGAACATGCGCCACTACGATCACCAAGCTTCCATCATCATCTCACCGTGGTTACTGTTACAAGGCCTGCAAGGTAGAGGCGAAAAGTAGCTTGAAACGGGGCTAACAGTATAATCAGGTCCGCACCTCACCGCCACGTGCTCAGGTAGAATCAGGTCCGCCACCTCCAGAACCGCGCGGGCTTTGCCCGATGGTGGTGGTGGGGGAGGAGGGGCAGAACCTCTAGCCCTAGGGCTGGGGAGCCGCTCGCAGGGGGCGGTGGGGATGAACCGTTTTTTGGTTGTCGTATTTCTACGAATTTAAGATTCTACGTTTCTATTTCTATGATTCTACCTTGTAAAATATATATTTATATTCTAGACATTGCTAAAAAAAATTATGAGGATGGCGCCAACGTTGTCCCCCGGAGGGCCAATGACGACGTTGTGGCGGCGCCTCTCCTCTTCTTCCCCTTCAATTTCCCTTTATAGATGGCTTCTCTGAGGTGGAGCAAGAAATAGAGCTCCTCTCCAATGGTGTGTTGATTGGTATCCTATGACAGATGGTTGAGGCTGCCCCTGGAAATAAGATCATATAAAGTGGGCCAATTCACCTCCCAATCATCATCAGAACCATTCTTAACTCTAATGCTTTCAAATGAAATAGATACCCAATTTTTGAGCCAAATGAGAGAGATTGAGCCATTCCTGCAACTTTTTTGATGTGGCGGCGGACGCCAGAGTTAGGGCCTCTCTAACCGATCCCCAAAAATCGGTTAAAGGAGTAAAAATCGCAAGAGACGCACCTAACCGAATTACAAAACAGTTAGAGGAGAAAAAAAATTATGAGTCGGATAAATAAACTTCCGCGGAGGAGTATTTTTAGGAGTCGGCCGCCACTTCCAAGAAAAGCTCCCGCCTCCACCCCCGCCGCAACCATTCCCGCCGGCATCACCGCTGGTGACCGCCATACCCTATCGCCCCTACCCAGGTCCCTACACCGCCCTCTAGGCCACCTCTCCATGGCTCGCCTCATCTCACCGTCACCGGAATCGACGAGGGGATCGAATTTCCACCGGCCGCCGCCCCGATTTCTTCCAAATCGTTCTCTATCGGCCTTGATTCATCGCAGTTGGGAGCGGCCGGTGGGTGGAAAGGTCGGGACCGTCGCCTGATGACCCACAAGTATAGGGGATCGCAACAGTCTTCGCGGGAAGTAAAACCCAATTTATTGATTCGACACAAGGGGAGACAAAGAATACATGAAAGCCTTAACAGCGGAGTTGTCAATTCAGCTGCACCTGGAAACAGACTTGCTCGCAAGAGTTTATCAGTAGTAACAGTTTTATAGCAGTAGTAGTGAAATAACAGCAGCAAAGTAACAGAGACAGCAGTAGTGATTATAGTAAACAGCAGGATTAAAATACTGTAGGCACAGGGACGGATGAACGGGCGTTGCATGGATGAGAGAAACTCATGTAACAGTCAAAGCAGGGGCATTTGCAGATAATAATAAAACGGTATCCAAGTACTAATCAATCAATAGGCATGTGTTCCAATTATAGTCGTACGTGCTCGCAATGAGAAACTTGCACAACATCTTTTGTCCTACCAGCCGGTGGAAGCCGGGCCTCAAGGGAATCTCATCGGATATTAAGGTACTCCTTTCAATAGAGCACCGGAGCAAAGCATTAACACTCCGTGAACACATGTGATCCTCACATCACTACCATCCCCTCCGGTTGTCCCGATTTAGTCACTTCGGGGCCATTGGTTCCGGACAGCGACATGTGTATACAACTTGCGGTAAGACCATAAACAATGAATATCATGATGAAACAATAACATGTTCAGATCTGAGATCATGGCACTCGGGCCCTAGTGACAAGCATTAAGCATAACAAGTTGCAACAATATCATAAAAGTAACATCTACGGATACTAGGCACTATGCCCTAACAATCTTATGACTATTACATGACCAATCTCATCCAATCCCTACCATCCCCTTCAGCCTACAGCGGGGGAATTACTCACACATGGATGGGGGAAACATGGCTGGTCGATGGAGAGGCGTCGGTGGTGATGATGGCGATGATCTCCTCCAATTCCCCGTCCCGGCGGAGTGCCAGAACGGAGACTTCGGCTCCCGAGACGGAGTTTCGCGATGTGGCAGCGTTCTGGAGGGTTTCACGCGACTTCGACTTCTCTCCGTGCGTTTTTAGGTCGAGGCCGATAAGTAGTCCGAAGGAGGGCGTCGGAGGCCTGCCGAGGGGGCCACACGCTAGGGCCGCGCGCCCCTCCCGGGCCGCGCCGCCCTAGGGTGTGGGGCCCTCGGGCCTCCACCTGACTTGCCCTTCTGGCTCCGTGAGTTTTCCGGTAAAATAGGGCCTTCGTCAAAATCCCGAGGTTTTTCCCGAAAGTTGGATTTCTGCACAAAAACGAGACACCGAATCGGTTCTGCGAAAACGGCGTTAGTCCGTGTTAGTTGCATCCAAAATACACAAATTAGAGGCAAAACAACAGCAAAAGTGTTCGGGAAAGTAGATACATTTTGGACGTATCAACTCCCCCAAGCTTAGCTTATTGCTTGTCCTCAAGCAATTCGGTTAACAACCGAGCGATAAAAGAACTTTCACGAACACATTTGTTCATATGATGTAAATATTCTCATGCTATGGCTAACACTTAGGCAGTTCATAATAAGATACATGCAAATAAGATCATCCAATAGCTATGTCAATCATGGAAAGGTACCAACAATTAATAATAAGCATCATGAATCATGTATATAAGCAGGATTGCAATGTTCATAAAAGAGTATGATAGAGTGGTATCTCGCTTGCCCATATTTGATCAGCAAAACATAAATGCTCAGGCACCTCTGAAGTTCATAGAAAGACTAGAAATAGTGATTGTCAAAGATAAAAATATCAAAGTTATACCACAATCAATCATATTTTAAGACAAGCATATTATACTAAGAATGACAGTTGTGCTCTCAAGAAAGTACTCAAAGAAAGGATGGAGACTCAATGTAAAAGTAAAAGATTGACCCTTCGCGGAGGGAAGCAGGGATTAACATGCGCTAGAGCTTTTCATTTGTGAAGCAGGAGTAAAATTATTTTGAGAGGTGTTTGTTGTTGTCAACGAATGGTAATGGGTACACCAACTACCTTGCCAACCGGACTTCCAAGAGCGGCTCCCATGAAGGACGTTATCTCTACCAGCAAGGTAGATCATCCCTCTTCTCTTTTGTTTACACACGTATTTTAGTTTCATTATGGGTGACACTCCCTGATACGTCTCCGACGTATCGATAATTTCTTATGTTCCATGCCATATTATTGATGATACCTACATGTTTTATGCACACTTTATGTCATATTCGTGCATTTTCTGTAACTAACCTATTAACAAGATGCCGAAGAGCCAGTTGCTGTTTTCTGCTGTTTTTGGTTTCAGAAATCCTAGTAACGAAATATTCTCGGAATTGGACGAAATCAAGACCTAGGGTCCTATTTTGCCACGAAGCTTCCGGAAGACCGAAGAGGAGTCGAAGTGGGGCCACGAGGGGCCGCCACCATAGGGCGGCGCGGCCCAGGTCCTGGACGCGCCGACCTGTGGTGTGGGGCCCTCGTGTGGCCCCCCACGTTGCCCTTCCGCCTACTTAAAGCCTCCGTCGCGAAACCCCCAGTACCGAAAACCACGATAGGGAAAACCTTACTGAGACGCCGCCGCCGCCAATCCCATCTCGGGGGATTCTGGAGATCTCCTCCGGCACCCTGCCGGAGAGGGGATTCATCTCCCGGAGGACTCTACACCGCCATGGTCGCCTCCGGAGTGATGAGTGAGTAGTTCACCCCTGGACTATGGGTCCATAGCAGTAGCTAGATGGTTGTCTTCTCCTCATTGTGCTTCATTGTTGGATCTTGTGAGCTGCCTAACATGATCAAGATCATCTATCCGTAATACTCTATGTTGTGTTTGTCGGGATCCGATGGATAGAGAATACCATGTTATGTTAATTATCAAGTTATTACATATGTGTTGTTTATGATCTTGCATGCTCTCCGTTATTAGTAGAGGCTGCGGCCAAGTTTTTGCTCTTAACTCCAAGAGGGAGTATTTATGCTCGATAGTGGGTTCATGCCCGCATTGACACTCGGGACGATGTGATGTAAAGTTCTAAGGTTGTGTTGTGATGTTGCCACTAGGGATTAAACATTGGCGCTATGTCTAAGGATGTAGTTGTTGATTACATTACGCACCATACTTAATGCAATTGTCTGTTGCTTTGCAACTTAATACTGGAAGGGGTTCGGATGATAACCTGAAGGTGGACTTTTTAGGCATAGATGCAGTTGGATGGCGGTCTATGTACTTTGTCGTAATGCCCAATTAAATCTCACTATACTTATCATGACATGTATGTGCATTGTTATGCCCTCTCTATTTGTCAATTGCCCGATCGTAATTTGTTCACCCAACATGCTTTTATCTTATGGGAGAGACACCTCTAGTGAACTGTGGACCCCGATCCATTCTTTAATACCTGAAATACAAATCTGTTGCAATACTTATTTTACTGTTTTCTCTGCAAACAATCATCTTCCACACAATACGGTTAATCCTTTGTTACAGCAAGCCGGTGAGATTGACAACCTCACTGTTTCGTTGGGGCAAAGTACTTTGGTTGTGTTGTGCAGGTTCCACGATGGCGCCGGAATCTCTGTTGTTGCGCCGCACTACATCCCGCCGCCATCAACCTTCAACGTGCTTCTTGGCTCCTCCTGGTTCGATAAACCTTGGTTTCTTTCCGAGGGAAAACTTGCTGCTGTGCGCATCATACCTTCCTCTTGGGGTTCCCAACGAACGTGTGAAATACACGCCATCAAGCATATTTTCTGGCGCCGTTGCCGGGGAGATCAAGACACGCTGCAAGGGGAGTCTCCACTTCTCAATCTCTTTACTTTGTTTTTGTCTTGCTTTATTTTATTTACTACTTTGTTTGCTGCATTATATCAAAACACAAAAAAATTAGTTGCTAGTTTTACTTTATTTACTGTCTTTTTTGCTATATCAAAAACACAAAAAAATTAGTTTACTTGCATTTACTTTACTTGATTCATCATGTTTCCTTTTAATTTTACCACAAAAAACATACCGGTAGGACATGGGTCTATCATTGGGAGAAACAATATAGAAGAATTCTTCAGTCATGTTAGTACCGTTGAAGATTTTGAAGATAGACACTTGGTAGAACTTGCTCCTACTTATGAAATTGCTGTTGCTGCTTTAGTTCGCATGTTGGAAACTAAATTTGTTAATCTCAATCCTATAATCCAACACATGTTTCTTACACTCGGTGATATGGAAGAGGGGGAAAAGAAAGATTTTGTTTTAGAAACCCTTCTTAGAGAATTTGGTGGTCTAGCAAGAGAGGCTAGAAAGGTCTTTGCTAAATTTAATATGCTTGGTTCTCATACTAATTTTGTTGGTCTCCTTGAAAAAATGGACATGGATAGAATAAGGTACACTAATAATATCAATGAAGGTGGGGAGATCAAAGCACCAATACCATGTAAACTCCTAGCTATGAATGATGCACTAGAAAATAACTATGCTTGGCTTGTTCTCGAAAATTTGTTCGATGAGAGTAGCAAGCCCAAGACTAATGAAAAGGGAGACGCTGAAACTTATGTATCCAATATACTATGCATGGTTGAGAAAACTCCAAACCCCGCTGTAGGTGCACCACCCTTTGATAATACTTGAGTTACACTTTCGCGCCTAGCTGAAAGGCGTTAAAGAAAAGCGCTTATGGGAGACAACCCATGTTTTTACTACAGTATTTTTGTTTTATATTTGAGTCTTGGAAGTTGTTTACTACTGTAGCAACCTCTCCTTATCTTAGTTTTATGTTTTGTTGTGCCAAGTAAAGTCTTTGATAGTAAAGTAAATACTAGATTTGGATTACTGCGCAGAAACAGATTTCTTTGCTGTCACGAATCTGGGTCTAGTTCTCTGTAGGTAACTCAGAAAATTAAGCCAATTTACGTGAGTGATCCTCAGATATGTACGCAACTTTCATTCAATTTGGGCATTTACATTTGAGCAAGTCTGGTGGCCTAATAAAATCCATCTTTACGGACTGTTCTGTTTTGACAGATTCTGCCTTTTATTTCGCATTGCCTCTTTTGCTATGTTGGATGAATTTATTTGATCCATTAATGTCCAGTAGCTTTATGCAATGTCCAGAAGTGTTAAGAATGATTGTGTCACCTCTGAACATGTTAATTTTTATTGTGCACTAACCCTCTAATGAGTTGTTTCGAGTTTGGTGTGGAGGAAGTTTTCAAGGATCAAGAGAGGAGTATGATACAATATGATCAAGGAGAGTGAAAGCTCTAAGCTTGGGGATGCCCCGGTGGTTCACCCCTGCATATTTTAAGAAGACTCAAGCGTCTAAGCTTAGGGATGCCCAAGGCATCCCTTTCTTCATCGACAACATTATCAGGTTCCTCCCCTGAAACTATATTTTTATTCCGTCACATCTTATGCACTTTGCTTGGAGCGTCGGTTTGTTTTTTGTTTTTGTTTTGTTTGAATAAAATGGATCCTAGCATTCACTTTATGGGAGAGAGACACGCTCCGCTGTAGCATATGGACAAGTATGTCCTTAGGCTCTATTCATAGTATTCATGGCGAAGTTTCTTCTTCGTTAAATTGTTATATGGTTGGAATTGGAAAATACTACATGTAGTAACTCTAAAATGTCTTGGATAATTTGATACTTGGCAATTGTTGTGCTCAAGTTTAAGCTCTTGCATCATATACTTTGCACCCATTAATGAAGAAACACTTAGAGCTTGCTAATTTGGTTTGCATATTTGGTTTCTCTAGAGTCTAGATAACATCTAGTATTGAGTTTTGAACAACAAGAAAGACGGTGTAGAGTCTTATAATGTTTACAATATGTCTTTTATGTGAGTTTTGTTAGTACCGTTCATCCTTGTGTTTGTTTCAAATAACCTTGCTAGCCTAAACCTTGTATCGAGAGGGAATACTTCTCATGCATCCAAATCCTTGAGCCAACCACTATGCCATTTGTGTCCACCATACCTACCTACTACATGGTATTTATCCGCCATTCCAAAGTAAATTGCTTGAGTGCTACCTTTAAAATTCCATCATTCACCTTTGCAATATATAGCTCATGGGACAAATAGCTTAAAAACTATTGTGGTATTGAATATGTACTTATGCACTTTATCTCTTATTAAGTTGCTTGTTGTGCGATAACCATGTTTCGGGGACGCCATCAACTATTCTTTGTTGAATATCATGTGAGTTGCTATGCATGTCCGTCTTGTCTGAAGTAAGAGAAATCTACCACCTTAATGGTTGGAGCATACATATTGTTAGAGAAGAACATTGGGCCGCTAACTAAAGCCATGATTCCTGGTGGAAGTTTCAGTTTTGGACATATATCCTCAATCTCATATGAGAATAATAATTGTTGCCACATGCTTATGCATTAAAGAGGAGTCCATTATCTGTTGTCCATGTTGTCCCGGTATGGATGTCTAAGTTGAGAATAATCAAAAGAGAGAAATCCAAAATGCGAGCTTTCTCCTTAGACCTTTGTACAGGCGGCATGGAGGTACCCCATTGTGACACTTGGTTAAAACATGTGTATTGCAAAGATCCGGTAGTCCAAGCTAATTAGGACAAGGTGCGGGCACTATTAGTATACTATGCATGAGGCTTGCAACTTGTAAGATATAACTTTCATAACTCATATGCTTTATTACTACCGTTGACAAAATTGTTTCATGTTTTCAAAATAAAAGCTCTAGCACAAATATAGCAATCGATGCTTTCCTCTTTGAAGGACCATTCTTTTTTACTTTTATGTTGAGTCGGTTCACCTATCTCTCTCCACCTCAAGAAGCAAACACTTGTGTGAACTGTGCATTGATTCCTACATACTTGCATATTGCACTTGTTATATTACTTCTGTGTTGACAATTATCCATGAGATATACATGTTACAAGTTGAAAGCAACCGCTGAAACTTAATCTTCCTTTGTGTTGCTTCAATACCTTTACTTTGATTTATTGCTTTATGAGTTAACTCTTATGCAAGACTTATTGATGCTTGTCATGAAGTACTATTCATGAAAAGTCTTTGCTTTATGATTCACTTGTTTACTCATGTCATTACCATTGTTTTGATCGCTGCATTCATTACATATGTTTACAAATAGTATGATCAAGGTTATGATGGCATGTCACTTCAGAAATTATCTTTGTTATCGTTTTACTCGCTCGGGACGAGCGAGAACTAAGCTTGGGGATGCTGATACGTCTCCGACGTATCGATAATTTCTTATGTTCCATGCCATATTATTGATGATACCTACATGTTTTATGCACACTTTATGTCATATTCGTGCATTTTCTCGGAACTAACCTATTAACAAGATGCCGAAGAGCCGATTCGTTGTTTTCTGCTGTTTTTGGTTTCAGAAATCCTAGTAACGAAATATTCTCGGAATTGGACGAAATCAAGACCCAGGGTCCTATTTTGCCACGAAGCTTCCGGAAGACCGAAGAGGAGGCGAAGTGGGGCCACGAGGGGCCGCCACCATAGGGCGGCGCGGCCCAGGTCCTGGCCGCGCCGACCTGTGGTGTGGGGCCCTCGTGTGGCCCCCCACGTTGCCCTTCCGCCTACTTAAAGCCTCCGTCGCGAAACCCCCGTCACCGAAAACCACGATACGAAAAACCTATCGAGACGCCGCCGCCGCCAATCCCATCTCGGGGGATTCTGGAGATCTCCTCCGGCACCATGCCGGAGAGGGGATTCATCTCCCGGAGGACTCTACACCGCCATGGTCGCCTCCGGAGTGATGAGTGAGTAGTTCACCCCTGGACTATGGGTCCATAGCAGTAGCTAGATGGTTGTCTTCTCCTCATTGTGCTTCATTGTTGGATCTTGTGAGCTGCCTAACATGATCAAGATCATCTATCTGTAATACTCTATGTTGTGTTTGTCGGGATCCGATGGATAGAGAATACCATGTTATGTTAATTATCAAGTTATTACATATATGTTGTTTATGATCTTGCATGCTCTCCGTTATTAGTAGAGGCTCGGCCAAGTTTTTGCTCTTAACTCCAAGAGGGAGTATTTATGCTCGATAGTGGGTTCATGCCTCGCATTGACACTCGGGACGATGTGACGAAAGTTCTAAGGTTGTGTTGTGCTGTTGCCACTAGGGATAAAACATTGGCGCTATGTCTAAGGATGTAGTTGTTGATTACATTACGCACCATACTTAATGCAATTGTCTGTTGCTTTGCAACTTAATACTTGGAAGGGGTTCGGATCATAACTCTGAAGGTGGACTTTTTAGGCATAGATGCGGTTGGATGGCGGTCTATGTACTTTGTCGTAATGCCCAATTAAATCTCACTATACTTATCATGACATGTATGTGCATTGTTATGCCCTCTCTATTTGTCAATTGCCCGACTGTAATTTGTTCACCCAACATGCTTTTATCTTATGGGAGAGACACCTCTAGTGAACCAGTGGACCCCAGTCCATTCTTTAATACTGAAATACAAATCTGCCGCAATACTTGTTTTACTTGTTTTCTCTGCAAACAATCATCTTCCACACAATACGGTTAATCCTTTGTTACAGCAAGCCGGTGAGATTGACAACCTCACTGTTTCGTTGGGGCAAAGTACTTTGGTTGTGTTGTGCAGGTTCCACGTTGGCGCCGGAATCTCCGGTGTTGCGCCGCACTACATCCCGCCGCCATCAACCTTCAACGTGCTTCTTGGCTCCTCCTGGTTTGATAAACCTTGGTTTCTTTCTGAGGGAAAACTTGCTGCTGTGCGCATCATACCTTCCTCTTGGGGTTCCCAACGAACGTGTGAAATACACGCCATCACTCCCCCCAACCTTTGCTTACACAAGCCATGGCTAACCGAATCCTCGGGTGCCTTCCATCAATCACATACCATGGAGGAGTGTCTATTTGCAAAATTAAGTTGCTTCTTGATGGATCGAGCAAAACATGTGAAGAGAATTATTAATGAAGTTTGATTAATCGGGGCTGGGAACCCCATTGCCGCTCTTTTTGCAAAATTATTGGATAAGCGGATGTGCCACTAGTCCATATGAAAGTCCGTCAAGAGTAAATGACAAGGTTGAAAGTGAAACACCACATACTTCCTCATGAGCTATGAAACATTAACACAAATTGAGAAGCATTTTTGAAGGTTTAAAGGTAGCGCATGAGAATTTACTTGGAATGGTTTGAAATGCCATGCATAGGTATTTATGGTGGACACTCTGGAATAACTTGGTTTTCATGTGTTTGGAGGCACGAGCAGCGTTCCCGCTCAGTACAAGTGAAGGCTAGCAAAAGACTAGGGAGCGACAAATCAAGAGAGCAATAACTGTCATAATCATGCTTGCGGCAAAATAAATTAAGGGAAAATTTGCTACGGGACACCGTTATTTTCTGGCGTTTGCCAAAACACACCGCTCGATTGTGTCTTTGCCAGGTACCATTACAATTCTGTGGCACATTTGCCAGAACACACCACCTGACCGAAAACGGAAAGTTTTGCATTTTGTCTTCAAAACCAGGATCCCAGGTAAAAGTGCAAAACTTTCCGTTTTCGGCTAGCTGGTGTGTTCTGGCAAATGTGTCACGAAATTGTAATGGTACCTGGCAAAGACACAATCGAGCAGTGTGTTTTGGCAAACGCCAGAAAATAACGGTGTCCTGTAGCAAATTTTCCCATAAATTAACTGAGGCATAAAAGTGATACAAGAACTCTGAAGCAATGTAAATCATCGAGGCTTAATCGACTTTTGTTCAGTCATATGCATGCGTGAGCATGTGCCAAGTTAA
>NC_061509.1:224232248-224315485 GCF_022539505.1 Lolium rigidum
CCATTTGTACCGTTTGAGGGCTCGAGTGGGCGAGGAGCTTTGGTACCGGTTTGGGAGGGGCTTTCGCACTCGGCTCGTGTTAGGAACCGGTACGAAAGATCTTCGACCAAAATTCGTACGCTGGTGGGGCTCGGTCGGATCTTTGGTACCGGTTCGTAACACGAACCGGTACCAAAGGGTACCCGACCATATCAAATCGCCTCGTATCGCCCGAGCCCCCGCCGTGGCTCTCATTTTTCTCTTCTTCCTCACACTCTAAATTTTTCTCCACCTCTCACACTCCAATAATCTTTATTTTTCTCCACCATTATAACAAGATTAACGACCTCCATCTATCCAAGGGTTAGCAATATCATCCTTTCTTCCTAGGCTGTTCCTAATTTAGCTCATTTCTTTGGTAGTTTAACTCGTACTATTTTTCTAGTGCTAGCAAGGTGTTTGATGAAATGACTAAGTTAGGGATTTTACTTTTTTTATAATCAATTTGAGCTGAAATTATGGTATATTTTGTAGGTTTTAATTAGTATCATCCCCGTCCTCACCGCCGAGTCGATCGCTAGCGTCGTCCCCTAGCCGAGCACCGTACAACCTCGGTGAGCCTCTTCTTTTTTATAAAAAAAACTTAGTTTTATGTGATGAACTTGAATATTAATTAAGTTGGTCACTCATATATCCATGATGTTGTGTACTTAATGATTTTTGATATACATATAAAATGCGGATGAGTCGACAATGGATGTACTATGGACCGGTGCCATCCCGAGTTCATTATCGGCATGCATTATTTTCTCAACGTGGCTAAGGCAAACAGTAAGTCGAATGGTTTCATGTATTGTCCATGTAGTTCCCGTAAGAATATGAAGGATTACTCTACCTCGAAGACCCTTCACGTCCACCTCGCTCGGAGAATGGTTTCATGCCCAGCTATAATTGTTGGACCAAGCACGGAGAAAGAGGGGTTATATTGGAAGACAACGAAGAAGAAGAGGATAGTGACAACTATCCCTTATTCACCGAAGACGGTGGTAGTAGAATGGGGAAGACGAAGGCCGAAGAAGAGCTCATTTTCGATGAGCCGATTTTTGATGACCCGATGACGATTTGGGTCGGCCATTCTTGATGCGAAGATGAACTGCGGAAATGAAAAGGAGAGGTTGAAGTTGGAGAAAATGTTAGAGGATCACAACAAACTCGTTGTACCCAAATTGCGAAAATGGTCGGAAAAAGTCGGGTACCACGCTGGAATTCGTCGCAGTGGAAGGCAGAGAATGGTACTTCGACAAGGGATTTGAAAAGTTGTCTGAAAATAATAAAGAAGATGCTTCCAGTGGGAGAACGTGTTGCCCTCTAGCACGTACGAAGCAAAGAAGGTTGTCTCGCCCTCTAGGATTAGAGGTGCGTAAGATACATGCATGCATCAATGACCGCATCCTCTACCGCGGGGAGTACGAGAATTTGAATGTATGCCCGGTATGTAGTGCATTGAGGTATAAGATCGAGCGAGATGACCTCGGCGATGTTGAGGGTGAGTCCACCCCCGAGAAGAGGGTTCCTGCGAAGGTGATGTGGTATGCTCCTATAATACCACGGTTGAAACGTTTGTTCCGGTAACAAAGAGCATGCCAAGTTGTTGCGATGGCACAAAGAGGACCGTAAGAAAGATGTGATGCCGAGACACCCCGCCGACGGGTCGCAGGTGGAGAAAAATCGACAGAGAGTTCAAGTCATTTTCGGATGACGCAAGGAACTTAAGATTTGGTCTAAGTACGCATGGCTTTAATCCTTTCGGGAGCGAGCTCCAGTCATAGCACTCGGCCGAGTGACTCTATGTATCTATAACCTTCCTCCTTGGTTGTGCATGAAGCGGAAGTTCATTATGATGCCGTTGCTCATCCAGTGGCCCGAAGCAACCCGTAAGAACGACATTGATGTGTACCTCGAGGCCATTGGTTGAAGAACTTTTAGAGTTGTGGCGTGACGAAGGTGTACCCGTGTGGGATGAGCACGAACAAAAGGAATTTAACCTACGAGCGTTGTTATTTGTAACCATCAATGATTGGCCTCGCTCTTGGTAACATTTCGTAGGCGTCAAACAAGGGATACAATGCATGCACACACTCGTTTAGGTGAGACCGATAGTAATTATTTGGGAAACAAGAATGTGTACCGGGGCATCGTCGATTTCTTCCAAAACAACATCACGTAAGAAAGAGAGGAAAGCATTTCGGAGGTGAGGCGGATAACCGAACGAAGCCTACCCGCCCTAATGGGGAAGTTATATATGATATGGTCAAGGATTTAGAAGTGATCTTTGGAAAGGGTCCCGGCGGACAACTGCTCCGCATGATGTTGACGCGACACGTACCCATGTGGAAGAAGAAGTCGGTATTTTGGGAGCTACCCTCATCGGAAATTCTTAGAGGTTCACTCGCAATCGACGTGATGCACGTGACGAAAAATCTTTGCGTGAACCTCGCTAAACTTCTTGGGCGTGTATGGGAAGACAAAAGATACACCGGATGCACGGCAGGACCAACGAAAGTATCCACGAAGGAAACAACCCGAATCCGAGAGAAGTATCAAGGTCCCGCCGCCTATGCTCTTACCAAAGAGGAGAAGGAGATCTTTTTTGAAGTCCCGAGTAGCATCAAGGTCCCGTCCGGCTCTCGTCGAATATAAAGGGAATAATAAACATGTCGGAGAAAAAGTTTCAAAACCTAAAGTCTCATGACCGCCATGTGATTATGACACAATTACTTCCGGTTGCATTGAGGGGGCTTCTGCCGGAAAATGTTCGAGTACCCATTGTGAAGCTATGTGCGTTCCTCAATGCAATTTCTCGAAGGTGATCAATCCACTTACTCTACAAAATTTACAGAAGGATGTGGTCCAATGTCTAGTCGCCTTCGAGTTGGTGTTCCCACCATCCTTCTTCAATATTATGACACATCTCCTAGTTCACTCCGGTCGAAGAGATTGGCATTCTCGGTCCCGTATTTCTACACAACATGTTCCCCTTTGAGAGATTCATGGGAGTCTTAAAGAAGTACGTTCATAACCGTGCTAGGCCGGAAGGAAGCATCTCCAAGGGCTATGGAACAGAGGAGGTCATTGAGTTTTGTGTTGACTTTATTCTCGACCTTAAGCCGATCGGTGTTCCCGAATCGCGCTATGAGGGGAGACTGCGTGGAAAAGGCACGCTAGGAAAGAAATCAGCAACGTGTATGGACTGGACATTCTTTCACTCAAGCACACTACACAGTTCTACTTAATTCCATCTTGGTGGCTCCGTACAAAGAGGAACACAAGGAGATCTTACGCTCTAAATACCCGGAGCAACGTGAAGATTGGATTGATGGAGAACACATGAAGACTTTCGGCGGTTGGTTGCAAACACATCTCATGAATGTCACCGATGACGAGCAGCTGTACTTGTTGGCCAAGCAACCATCTTCTACTATATCGAATTTTCAAGGGTACGAGATTAATGGGAACACATTTTACACTTTCGCCCAAGACAAAAAGAGCACCAACCAAAACAAGTGGTGTCCGCTTTGATGCGAAGATGGCAATGGGAACAAGGTCACATATTATGGGTACATAGAGGAGATATGGGAACTTGACTATGGACCTAATTTCAAGGTCCCTTTGTTCCGGTGTAAATGGTTCAACCTCGAAAGACGGGTACGTGTAGACCGCAGCATACGGAATGACTACAAGTGGATTTCAAGAATCTTGGGTACGACACCGAACCATTCGTCCTAGCCGCTGAAGTGGCTCAGGTTTTTTATGTGAAGGATATGTCTAGCAAACCGAAAAAAATAAAAGAAAGGCAAGAGGACACATCATACGATGAGCCAAAGCGGCACATAGTTCTTTCAGAAAAAGAAACATCGTGGGAGTAGAGGACAAGACAGACATGTCGAAGATTATAATAAGTTTGACGATATTCCACCCTTCAAGGTAAAAATTGACCCAAGCATCATCTTAAACAATGAAGATTGTCCATGGTTGCGTCGCAGAGAAGAAGAAAGGGAAACGGCGAAGAAAACTCGAAGACTAGAGGAGATGGAGTATAACTTGTGTATCTCAATATGGAAATCACTTTTGTGTAATGATGTTACCGTATGTAAGATATTAACAATGGAGATGGTTGGCTTGTTTTACTAGTTAAGTCACGGGCTTGCAGTGGAAATTTTTCCGAGGCGGAACTTCCGAATATGCCATATATAGGGCATGTGCACCAAGGGCATATTCGAGAAGTTCCGCCACGGGTGATTTCCCAACCCTTTCCGCAACATTGTTAGAGGAGATGGAGTCTTCCACGGGCTTGCAGTGGAAATTTTTCCGAGGCGGAACTTCCGAAGATGCCATAGGGCGTGTGCACCAAGGGCATCTTCGACAAGTTCCGCCACGGGAGATTTCCCAACCCTTTCCCCAACATTGTTAGAGGAGATGGAGTCTTCCACGGGCTTGAAGGGAAATTTTCCGAGGCGGAACTTCCGAAGATGCCATAGGGCGTGTGCACCAAGGGCATCTTCGACAAGTTCCGCCACGGGAGATTTCCCAACCCTTTCCCCAACATTGTTAGAGGAGATGGAGTCTTCCACGGGCTTGCAGGGAAATTTTTCCGAGGCGGAACTTCCGAAGATGCCATAGGGCGTGTGCACCAAGGGCATCTTCGACAAGTTCCGCCACGGGAGATTTCCCAACCCTTTCTTCCATCCATGGTGATGAAACTCTCCATCCATGTTGGCTTGTTGAGCTGCTTCCCATGGTCTATCGATGCTCCTTTTATAGGCAGAGCGTCCTTATCCTGCCGACATGCTTTAGTACCGGCTGCGTGACACCAACCGGTACTAAAGGTTACCCACGCGTCCTTATCCCACCGACAGTGGCGTCGTGCGCTACATACTTTATCTCATCGAGCAGTGGCGTCCTTATCCCGCCGACGCTTTAGTACCGGTTGCACCCACCAACCGGTACTAAAGGTTACCCACGCGTCCTTATCCCACCGACAGGCGTCGTGCGCTACATACTTTATCTCATCGAGCAGGCGTCCTTATCCCGCCGACAGCTTTAGTACCGGTTGCACCCACCAACCGGTACTAAAGGTTACCCACGCGTCCTTATCCTCGCCGACAGCTTTAGTACCGGTTGCACCCACCAACCGGTACTAAAGGTTTGCCTCGATCTCGTCTTCCCGCCTATTTTCTTCCCGCGCTTTCCACCGGATCCCGCCTCTCGTCTTCCCGCCATTTTTTCACTATATATATGTAGGCTTGGCCACCATTTACATATCACATCTAGACTCATATCTCGCAAACCTCATCATTCTCTCCCATGGCTTCCATCGCATCTCTAACCCCCGGGAGGCGGAGGCGCTTGCGCCTCGAACTACCCTCGCCCGCCGGCTACCGCGTCCCGACCGGCTGGTTGCTAAGCTGCCGGAGGCGTACCGGTCCCTCCAGTCCCTCTAGGTGTGGCGCGCGAGATGGCCATCACGAACCACTACTACTTCGAGCTCACGCAGAGCAGCGGAGGAATCCCCAGTGGCATCCCGACTACAGCCCGACTTGGGAAAGCTTCTTCATCAATCGGCGTGAGAAGGCGCTTGCCAGGCACGAGGAGGGCGGCCCGCCTCCTCCGAACTTCAACGAGGCCGGCCGTCGGCTGTGGTGGCGCGGCCGGACTCTCCAGGGCGTCATGGCCTACCGTGGCCCCCGCCCGCGCTACCCTCGCTCCCAGCCCACGCGTGCTCACCCGCCGACGTTCGAGTACCGCGACCCCGATGCCGCCGACGATGATGACGGCGACTACGACGACTACAGTGGCGACTACTACGAGGCTAGGCACGAGTATGACCGAATGACTCCAGTAGAATTTGGTCATGTATCTTTAATTTTCAGTTAAGCTATGTACTTTTAATTCGAGTTCAATCGTAATAAAATTTCATTCCCGCCCTTTCTTTTCCCGCGCGGCGTCGTGGCCGGAAAGTTTCCCGCGCGACGTCGGGACGGGAAAGTTTCCTGTGCGGACGGCGTCGTGGCGAGAGTAAAGAAAAGAAATAGAATAGAGAAAAGAAATAGAAAAGAAATAGAAAAGAAAAACAAAAGCAATAGAAAAAATAAATAGAAAAGAAAGGAAAAAGAAAAGTAATAGAAAAAATAAATAGAAAAAATAAATAGAAAATAAAGAAAAAGAAACAGGAATAGAAAAGAAACAAAAAAAAGAAAAGCAATAGAAAAAAGAAATAGAAAAGAAAAAGAAAAGAAACAGAAAATAAAAAGAAAAGAAACAGAAACAAAAAAGAAACAAGGAAAGAAAAAGAAAAGAAAAAGAAAAACAAAAGAAACAAGCAAAAGAAAAACAAAAAAACCTTAGGTACGGCTGGTACCACCAACCGGTACGAAAGGTCTGTCGTACCGGTTGGTGCTACCAACCGGTACCAAAGGGTTCTCCTCTGTATAACACTTAGGCGTGGCCAAACTTGGCCAAAAAAACAGCACACACCGCCGCCGTAGCCCGCAGCTCCACGCGCCGCCGCCGTCGCCGTAGCCCGCAGCTCCACGCGCCGCCGTCGCCATCGCCCGAAGCTCCACGCGCCGACGCCGTCGCCGTAGCCCGCAACCGTCGGGCGCAGCAGCCAGGCCGGGTCGCCGTCGCCGCCGCGTCGACGCCCGCCGCTCCACCCTCTCCCCGCGCCGGCAACCGAGGTGAGGACCTCCCTCTCCCTCCCTCGCCTCGCCTCCCTCACCTCGCCTCCTCACCTCGCCTCCCTAGCCGCCGCGCGCTCGCCGGGAGGAGCCGCGCGCGCGCGACCGCCGCGGTGAGCTCGCTGCCGGCCTCCCCTCACGCACGCCCGCGGCGTGTTCGACGAAATGCCGCGCTGCCGTGCGGAGGGTAGGCGCCGGCCAGAAGCAGCAGCAGCAGCAGCAGCAGCCGCCGGCCAGCAGCAGCAGCGCCGGCCGTGAAGACCAAGTCCGCGCCGCGTGCTCCACGCTGGGAGGCTACCCCGTCGCCGGAGTCTCGCCGGGAGGCCGCGGGCACGGGCGCGGCCACTTCGGGTGGCTGCGAGAACGGGCGACGCCGTGTCCGGCCGTGAGCGCGCCGGCCGCCACGCCGGGGCCGTGGTCCACTAGGGTCGTCCGCTGCGTGGAGCAGCGCCGGCTGGTGAAGCGCCGCCGCCGTTGAGGGCTTCGATGGGCGTCACCGCCGCCGCCGCCGCGGACGGCTTTCGGGCTAGGCGCGTCGCCCAACCGCCGGATGTCTCACCGGGTTGTAGTGGTCGCGGCCGCGAGCGCCACCGCATCGCGAGGAGGCGTAGTTTGGTGCCCGTAGCGACGTGTCGACATACCAGCATGCTCTTCGGCGTCGCCGTGTAGGGCCGAGCGGGGTCTTTGCCGCCGTTCTCGTGCAGGGCGCGCACGTCGTCGCCGTGAGAGACAGAGGGAGGGGAATACTGATTTACTAGGTCGTTCTCTCTTTTTTTCTCCGTTGTTGTCGCCGTCTGTGAGCTCGCGAGAGGAGGAGCTCCAAGTGTTAGGGTTAGGGTCGAGAAAAAGAGAGAAGAGCGAGAAGAGAATAGCGCCGAGTGTTAGGGTTAGGGTCCATAGCGGCGCCGAGTCCGTGGTGGTGCCGCCGCGACATAGAGTTAGGGTCAAGAAATAGGAGCACCAAGTATTAGGGTTAGGGTTTTTTGCTTTCTTCATTTCAATTGTTATCCATCTAGCAATCCGTTATATGATCATTACATGATGAATGAAATACAATTGCTTTCTTAATTTTGTAGTGACATTGAGGTATGGAGGACTGGCACCTTCGTCCGAGATGAGGAGGGGGAAGAAGCGGTGCAGCAATTGATCTATGAGAGTGCCCGTGGTCCGGAACCCGACGATGGAGAAGACAACGATTACCAAAACTTTCCGAATGATTTTGGCGAGGGACTTGAGTCTCGAACAAGTTAGAAGAGACAACGAAGTGTCCATCACAAACTCCGGCGAGGTGTATATCTATGTATCAATTAGTCTATATGTTCATCCCTAGATGCATTCATTTATTTGTATTGCACTTATTAACGAATAATTTTTTCTTTTAGCCTTCTGGATCATCGAGCAAGTCTGTTAGATCAAAACGAGGCCCGACTCGGGTGCTAAAGTGCGAGGGCAGGTTAGCCCTCACGGCATTCAAGGATAATGGTGAACCAATGGAGCCCAAGGAGTTTTGCCGCAAATTTACAAGTCAATCCGGAGTTATTGTTAGGGACCATGTACCGATCAGCATTCAAGAGTGGCATAAGCCGAAGAACCCGGAGAGTGGTGCTAGTTATGTCAACGACGCGATGAAAAAATTTCTTTGGGACACGCTCATGACAAAGTTCAGCCTACCGGAAGACATGACGGAAGGCCGAAGAATAAAGTCAACGAATGGACATGGAAGAAGATGGCCATACAATTCCGTACCTTCAAGAAAAATTTATGGGACAAATATAAGAATGAAGATCCAAGTATTCGATGATAATCTAGTGAAGATAAAAGATCACTGGGCCGCATTTAAGGAGTATAAGCAATCGTCTACTTTTGTGTCCCGATCGAAGAAAAATACCGAAAATGCTGCAAAGAAGAAACTTCCGCATCATTTGGGGTGAGGTGGCTACAAGAGTGCCATTCCGAAGTGGACAGCGTTTGAGAATAAACTGATGGATCATGGAATCACTCCACAGACATGGGACTGGCCCGAACGGTCCAAGTTATGGTTGTTCGCTCATGGGGCAGGGTTGGACCCAAAGACAGGGTTGATCGTTGCGAAGGTAAAATGGAAGGAAAAAATTGAGGCAATTGTACCGAAGCTTGTAGATGCAATTGACAAGGTCGAAAGGGAGAGTACATTCCCGATCGAGAGAATGACGAGCCGACACTCGCTCCGGGGAACCCCGAACATGTTGGACGGGTACGAGCTCGCCCGAGTCTCACCATGAAGGAAGCGTGGCCGGACAGCGCCGACACTTATAGAAGCCGTTCGCGAAAGAAGAAGAAGGACGCCGACATTGTAACGGAGTTGTTATCTAGGGTGGAGGCTCTTGAGAGAAATCGAGGGCACCCGATCAGCCGCCGTTTCTACAGGATCCACAAGCCGATGCTCGCCCCATCTCAGCGAAGAAGCGTGTCGGCTCCTCGCATCTTGACGGATGTGGAGGAAGCTACCCCGTGGATTATGTCACGGAGAAGACAGATTGCGAGCTACATATGTTAATCGGGACCGCGTCCGTTAAGGTGGCGGTCGGCTATGTGTACCCAAGTGAAGATGGAGCAATGCACCATCATATGCCCATTCCACCCGGTTGTGTTCGTGTCGGGGTGGATGAAGTTGTTTCGGGTTTTGAAAAAGTGGAGCTTGATATTCCTAGAGGTGAAGATGAGAGGACACCGGCCGATGTCAAGCACGGTTTCGCCCTATGGCCGAAGAAGTACGTCGTCCTTTTGCAAAGGCCACCGACTCCTACACATGAGCAAGCAAATGCCATCGACTCCTCCCCGGTGGCAGTCCCGGTGAGCAGCCAAGTCCACACCTACCCGAGAGGGACCCCAGCCGTGAGTCCACCATCTCGAGATCCTCCGCGTAAGACAGCCGTCCGTTAAGCGGAACGGTACGCCGCCTAGGAAGAAAGCTAGAAAGGAGAAACAACCGCCGCCTACCGAGAAGTTACCTTGGGAAAAAACTCCGCGAGGAAAACGCGGAGGCCGTTCAGTGCCGAGGTGAAGAAATTTTTTGCACCGAAAGTGCCGTAGATACCTTTCGAGAAGACACTAGATCGGGAGAAAGTTGTGCGTACCGTTGACAATCTATATGACCCCGTACCATCGCCGCCATCCGACTATGTGCGTTCTATTGAAAGGTCGTATGACAAGATGATCGAGGGGACAAAACCCGTTCAATCGGGTATCGTGGAGATAAAAGGGATACACCAAGTCTACCAGCTCGGACAACAACCCGTTCAATCGGTCGACCCTCTCAAGGTGTTTGACGGGAAGACCGTTCAAAGTTCTCGACAAGACGGAACTGATTACGCCTTAGCTGAACGAGCATATCAGTTTGTTCAAGGGAAAGATTTGGTCGAGAATGTCAGGAAGGTACCAACAAGTATGTGTAACTTGCATTCGTGGTACCTTAAGGCCTCAAAGGAAGGGATCGAGACTATCATGGTGCGAGTTAGGGAAGAGCACTACTTCCGGGAGTACCGTGTGAACGTTGACTTCGCCGAACTCTTTCAGCTATACAATCTCCGGCCCTCGACAAATCAATCATCAGTTGCTATTGTCCGTAAGTGATTTATTTATTTAATTTGAGAAGTCGTTCATTGTCCGCAGATTATAATCTTTTGTGCGCTATATTATGCAGATCGAAGATGCTCGAATGCAAAAGGGACGATATCACGTACATTGGGTTCATTGACCCGAACACAATGCATGTCAAAACCATAGAGAATCCCCTCTATAACAAGGATACACCGCAGACTTTGCTAAGGTTTTTGAAGCGGCAACGTGACAAAAAGCTAATACTTTGGCCTTACAACTTCGAGTGAGTCTTACCGTCTTATAACACATTATATTTTGCTCACCGTATGTCAAAATTTTAACTAATGACTTATATATATGACACTACATATTGAAACGTGCGTAGGTTTCACTTTATTCTTCTCGTCATCAATTTGGAAATCGGAGAAGTTGAAGTCTTGGACTCACTAAGCAAAAAAAAGGATCTATACTTGTCTTGTTTTTTAATGCTCGAAGGTAATTTTAATTCTTATCGGTTTGTTTCGTTAATTTTGTCGAGCAGCGTATGACTCTTTTATGCATTTTCTTTTGTCGAGCAGCGTATGGCAAACTTTCATCAAGGAAGATACGTCCCGTGAATGGACACCGAAGCTGCGATGGCGTGCGAAAGTAAGTAGTACTACCTAGGTCCACACACCTTTTAATTATCATACTTGACTATTGTTTGATTGAATTATATTCTTGTAAAGAAATGCCCGCAACAACCTCCGGGGACCGATCTCTCGTGGATTCTTCGTTTGCGAGTACATCCGCAGAATTGTCAACGAGAGAACGAATAATGAAAGAAATAAAGAGGTACAAAAACAATCTTCACAAATTTGTTTTGTTATCATAAGTTGTGCTGAGTTTCAGTAATAGTTGTTTCATGTATTCATTTGTATCTTATAGTTGGCAAGAAAGCGGAACAAGCTCTCAATCGATGACCGCTTCATAGCAATAGGCGAGGAATTGGCGGGATTTTTCCTTCGGGACGTCATACCACAACTCGCAGAGCACCACTATGAATGAAGATGTACATGTTACATATATAGTTGACTCGAAGAGTACCACTATGCTACATGTAATAGACATATATAGAGTACGCCTCGAGAGCACCACTATGCATGAAGATCGATCTTCATGCATAGTGCTACTTAATTTGCGATCTCATGCAATAACATGTGTGTTATATTATATGCACCAACTTGCTATGCATCATCTTGATCTTCATGTACTACCTAAACCCAAACGCGTTTCTGGTGCATCGACGCGATATGAATCAAACCGATATCCCTAAACCTCTCCAAAACCCTAAAAGCCAATTTCTGCCGCGGCAGAGATTTGGGCAAATTCCCTGCCGCTGGGGAACCTTTGGTACCGGTTCGTATTACCAACCGGTACCAAAGATCCTTAGCCCTGAGCTCTCCTGGTGGCCCACGTGGAGGCCCGTTTTATACCGGTTCGTAAGCAACCGGTACGAAAGGGGGGGGGCTTTAGTGCCAAATAATTTGTACCGGTTGCAAAACCGGTACGAATGCCCCTCTGGAACCGGTACGCATGAGAGATTTTCTACTAGTGTGAATCCTCAACTTGTTCCTGGCATTCTTGAGTTTGTGAAAGAGACGTTGACAAGACTCTGTATGGATATTGTCTTGATTCCACTCTTTATTGACCACATCCATGAAGCCGGTCATTTTGATCCAAAAGTTCTCAAAGCGGAAGGATTTATGCTTCTTTGGCCGACATTCATTGGCAAGGTCACGCCGCTTCGAACAGTTGAGACTTGAGGCCCCTGGGGTTCCAACTCAAACAGTTAATGTTGCTGTCTAACATTACAAACTGGGCATACATCGTAGAGACTCTCTAGCTGATCATACATAAGGTGGACCTTGCCAAGGCCAAATAGGCACAACCCAAACAGGTTGCAAACAGGCATAACGAGTCTTTGTAGCTCACACACATGGAGAAAAGAAATAACACAAGCCTGCCGCAACAGATTTCTTCTAACATGATGGACTAAGATAACTTGTGAGATTGTTGCTCAGGTATGGCCGCAAGCATCCGTAGCTGTGTCTCCATCTTGGTCAACAGCAGCTGCTCCTCCATGCTCCACCAGCGCTGCCTCGACGGCCGTCACAAAGTCACAGTTCATCCGGAAAAGGACACGCAAAGCAGCAATAGTGATACCCGGAAGCTGCATGTTGAACATTTGCACGAACTTAGCAATGGCAGCTTCAGTTACATGTTCCCCTTCTCCGGCAATTCCGAGTTGCTGGCAAAGCACCTGCTCTGCGAGATTAGCTACCGATTGCTTAGGTGTGTCAACATGCATGCCGTTGGTTGCAGGCAATAGCGAAAGGATTTGTTAATTATGTAGTTGACATATCGAATAAGCAGTTGCATTTTATGGATGCTGACCTTATGTCAACTCAACTCTCTTTGCAATTAAGTGTACAGATTTCATCCTTATTGTAAGGTACGATTTGAGATGTAGTTTGCATTATGATGCACGTTTTCAAATAGTGGTGCCAATGAACAAGAGATAGAGAGATAACTTTCTTTTATTTTCTTCTTCTTTATTTCCGATCCTTTCTGAAGATGCCCGCCTGCTAGGCTGGAGATCATCATGCCCACAACAATATGTTAAGAGCGAGTCCTTTTTTTTGCGGGGGTTAAGAGGAGTCATTGATGAGGCAAAACTTTGTAATATAATCCGCATTTGATATACTTACAAAATTATATGGATACCCCATCCGTTCTCGAAAGACTTCATTTTCTTACAAGAGACAAGACGTCAGCAATCCAAAGTTTTAAACTTTAAACAATACTTATTACGAAATAACTATTTATATTGTTTTCATGTAATAGGAAGAAATAACTATTTATATTGTTTTCATGAAATAGGAAATCATGCTGAAACTTATTTAGGTTCTCTAATACGATAGGTCTAAAAAGAGTGGCTCATAAACACATTTATTATTTCGGGGAAAACCATATGCACATTATGTCAGTCGTAAACGCCATTGAGTACTATAGCTTCATACGAAAATCGGTAAGTATGATTGGAGATTGATCAATAGATCTATACATTGACCAAACGTGGTCACACTGCCACTGAAATCAGTATCTATAAGTAGTTGCATTGTTTGCTAACTGTAATACCTACTTGATGCATATAGGGAGACTGATTGACAGGCTTTAGGAATATGGAATAATGAAGTAATAATGCAATCAAGTCAACAAAGGTTAACTTCTGAACATGCAGCCGGCGAAGCAGCGCAACTGTGCGAGCCAGTCACATTGAATCTGAACTAATCACACATAATAAATATCAGAGAATACAGAAAAGGGAATAACTGGACAGCTATAGTGGAATATGCACACATTATCCTTGTAACATGCAAGTACAGGATAATTCCTGGTTTGATCCATGCAACGAACTAATAGCTTCAGCCTTCTGTCATGACAGACGTTTTCCTTTTCTTTGAAAAGGCAGTTCCGACAGATAAGGAGCAAGCACTTGGGTGCAAAATACATAGTTCAGCATTAAAAATTTCAGCCTATACCCAAGAACCATAAAAAAACGTCGGTGAAATTTAGTACTCCTTCAGTTTGCTAATATAAGCTTTTTTTAGATAAAAGGCATCTGGTGCCCGACTTTAAATTAATAAAGCCCTCAAGGTTCGAAACATAGTTGGATTACATTGCTGCGGCATACAGCTTAGCCATAGAAGATAAAGCTAACAGCATAACATGGGAACTGCAATGCAACAGGAGCGACCCAGACTAAGTCACGGATCATGAGCAGGAGGGGTCGCGTGCGCCTGTGTCAATGTTGATCCATGCTGATCACTTGCCACCATGTCCGCGTGCATAAGTCTTAGTTGCCTTGCCATCTCCACCAGATTTGCTCTGTCTTGCGCCTTTGCGAGAGGAGTCCAAAGCTGCAAAATCACAATAGTTTTATACAAGAGGTTAGCAGGTTTAGAGATCACCCTTGATTCAAAAACGTGCTTGTTGCGAACGTGCCAAAGCGCCCAGCTTTGTGCCGCAAATAAGGTCCAAATAAGACGGCGCGGACGGCCCGAAAAGCTAGAAACGATGGCAAAGAACTGGGCAAAAGAGGTAGGAGACCAGCGGCATTCGAGAAGCTGCCTCACGACGCTCCACATAAATCTAGCCAGCGAACAGGTGAAGAAGATGTGGTTGGCGTCCTCTGGGGCGTCACAGAGGGCGCATCTCCCAGTTGCCGGGCCAAACCTGGAAGCCACCAATTGGCTGGAAGGGAGGCGATCAAGGATCAGCTGCCAGGTAAAGATCCGAAGCTTGAGGGGGAGTTTGGCTTCCCACACATCCCTTGCGTGAGCAACAGACGCGCCCTCAGAAAGTTTCTTATACATGGAAGACACGGAATAACAGCCCGAGGGGTCGAGGATCCAAGCGATAGTGTCAACACCCGGAGCGAGACTGGTTTCCTGGAGGATGGGGAGCAGGCTGGCCCATTTTACTCTGGCCTGAGGGCCAAAGGCTCTGCGGAAGCGGAGTCCCGAAGAGGTTGCGCAAGCGGAAGCAACAGAGATTTGTTGGTTGTCACATGTACTAAAGAGAGTGGGGAAAAGGTCCTTAAGTGGTCGCTGCCCAAACCAAAGATCCAGCCAGAACATGGTTCGGGACCCATCTCTTACCAAGTGTTTGGCGCCTAATTTAAAGAAGTGCTTGATTTTATGTAAGCTTTTCCAGAACGGAGAGCCCCCTGCTCCCGAACCGGAGAAGATATCTGTCGCCGTCGCGTACTTGGCTCTAAGAATCTGAGCCCATAGGGCGTTGTCTCCTTGGAACAGTTTCCAAACCCATTTGAGCAAAAGGGCTATGTTCATCTTTCTGGTATTGAGAAGGCCTAAACCTCCTGCTTCCTTAGGTCTACAAATCGCCGGCCAATTAACCAGGTGGTATTTCCGTTTCGGCCCCGCCCCTTCCCAAAAGAACCGGGAGCGATGAGAGTCAAATTTGTCATGCACTCCATCCTGAAGCAGGAAAAGCCCCATAGCAAACATAGGAAGGCTGCTAAGACAAGAGTTGGAGAGGATCAGTCGTCCTCCCGAGGACAAGAATCTCCCCAACCAAGTTTCAATTCGAGCCCCAAGTCTTTGAACCAGGAACAGCCATTGATCCATGGTGAGCTTGCGATCTGAGATGGGTAGGCCAAGGTACACAAAAGGGAAGGCCCCAAGCTTGCAATTTAGCATATCAGCCACCCTATGCTGATCCTCAATTGGTTGGCCCAAGACAATGACCTCACTTTTGTGGTAATTGATTTTGAGTCCGGACATTTCTTCGAAGCACATGAGGATAAATTTCAAGTTTATAACTTGACTCTCGTCGAACTGGCAGAGAATAAGAGTATCGTCAGCGTATTGCAAGTGAGACACCCCCCCGGGTATAAGATGTGGCACTACCCCAGCGATGTGACCAGCCTCAGCTGCTTTGGACAGCATAACGGACAAAGCCTCCGCCATGAAGTTAAAGAGCAAAGGCGAGAGTGGATCCCCTTGCCGCAAACCCCTCTTATTGCGAAAGAAGGGTCCAGCCTCGCCGTTGATGGAAATGGAAGTCTGGCCACCAGTAACAAGTTGCAAAATGCGGTGTACCGCACCGCTATCAAAACCCTTAGCCCGCAGAACCTCAGTTAAGAAATCCCAATTGACTCTATCATAAGTCTTTTCGAAGTCCAGCTTAAGCAAAATGCCCCCTAGCTTTTTGCTTTTCATTTCATGGATGATTTCCTGTAAGGCCAGAGCTCCATCAAGGATAAATCTGCCCTTTATAAAAAAAGTCTGGTTCTGGCTGATGACTCGATGAGCAATTGGGTCAAGCTTTGTGGCAAAAGCCTTGGACACGATTTTAAAGATCACGTTGATGAGAGCGATTGGTCTGAATTGTGTGATTTTATCTGCACCAGGGACTTTGGGAATTAACGAGATGACTCCAAAGTTAAGACGAGCGACATCGATCCGTCCCAGGATGAAGTCATTGAGGATATGAAGGACCCCGTGCTTCACCAACGGCCAGCAGCGTTGGAAGAAAGCAACAGGGAAGCCGTCAGGACCGGGAGCCGTATCTGTTTTCATGTCTTTGATGACAGCTTCCAACTCCTCCTCGGAGAAGGTTAGAGCTAAGTGCAGGTTCTCCGTAGCGTTAACCCGTGATGGAGCATCCCATGCATCCGGGGCGATACTGCAGAGGCGAGGTTGTACGGATCCCAGGAGCTCTCTATAGAACGAGTACACGTGCTCCTGAATCAGGCGTTTATCTGAGATAGGTCCAGAGTCTGTCGTGAGAGTGGAGATTAAGCACTTCCTTCTGCGTCCGTTGGCTACGACATGAAAGTACGCAGTATTTGCATCCCCTTGCAAAGCCCAGCGGACTCTCCCTCGTTGCCTCCAGTATTCTTCCTCCAATTTGTATATGTTGACAAGTTGGTCCTCTAAGTAATATCTGAAGGCCCATCCTTCTTCCTCAAGACCGGTCGAGTCGGCCTCCTCATCTAGCTGTTTGATCTGCCCCAGCAGCTGCAGCTTAAGGAGGCGCTGTTCCTTCCCAATGTTTTTGCTCCAACCCCGGAGGTATTGGCGCAAGCCACCACTCATGCCTTGCCACCAGTCTACGATGTCTCTGCCTCCTATTTGATCTCCCAGGCGCTCCCAGACCTGGGATAGGAGTTGGTGGAAGCCTTCCATTTCAAACCAGCCAGTTTCAAAAAAAAACGGTTGCTTTTGATGGGGTTGTCTTCTCCTGTGTCCATGATGAGGGGGTATGATCGAGCCCGAGCTAGTTTCGCGACAACCGAGCAAAGAGGGAATCCGGGTTCAAGAGAAGGCGAGATAAAGACTCCGTCCAGGACACTTCTCACCGGATTCGGCTTGCTTGTTAGTCCGAGTGAATCTCGCCCCGGTGCGAGGAATCTCCCTAACCGCCCGTCGCTGATGGCTTCATTGAACATGTTGAGTCTAGCCCGAGTTAATCTCGTCGTTGTTCTTGTCTTGTTGGTTGCGGATGAGGTTGAAATCCCCACCCATAATAAGGGGTTCGTTCAGACTATTGATCTTGTTGGTGATCTCAGTTAGGAACTCCCTGGAGTAGGCGTGGTCAGCAGGCCCGTAGATTCCCATAATCTCGAGCTTGATGTTACCCACTCACTAAGAAAGAATTGCCCCATGTCAATTCTTCCAATGTCGAAGCAGCTGTCCCTAAAGCCCATAAGCATGCCGCCCGATCGGCCAGAAGCTGGGAGCCAGCACCAGAAGAATTTTTCCCCCACTTCTAGGGTGCGTAGCTCCAGGTCCGTGAAATCATGTTTGACAGTCTCTTGTAAACAAACAACATCAATGTGGTGAGAGCGGAGGTATTCCTTCAAAAGGGTCCGGCGCCCCCGACAGCCGAACCCCCGGATGTTCCAGAACAGGCAACGCATTAAGACACCAATCCATTAGCCCGTGCTTGGCGGGTTCGTGGTCGCGTTGTCTGGACAACCACCTTTTTGACCCCTCGTTTGCCTTTCTTTGTTGGTGGCTTATGAGCAGCACCTGTACCAGACCCTACCGGTACAGGAGACGGCCCCTCTTGTGCGGACAAGTTGTTGGGCAGCTTTTCAGCCTCCGCTGCCGCTTTTTCTTTGGCAAGTTTTGCCTCTGCTAAGCTGCGTGCCTGCGCTAGTTCGGCCTGGGGCCAGCTCTTTTGCACGAAGGATAGAAAGCACCTCTAAGGGAGAACCAGCGGCGGAAGGAAAAACGACACAACTGTCCTTGGCAACGGAAAGCAAAAGATCGGAAGAAGTGTCTTGTAAAACAGCGAAGGAAGAGATTGGTTTGTTACCTGGGTCCTTGTTCGCCGCCGCACGCATAGCACGCTCTAGCACGGGTCCTTCAGTAAGTCCTTGGCCACGGACGCTCTTGCGGGAGGCATCCACCGGCGACGCCCGACTCCTAGGTGTGCGTGCCACCGACGCGGCCAACTCTGGGATGACCTGACCCCCCTGGAGTTGGTCACCCACCAGCTTCGAGGCCGAACCATTCTCGTCCGAGAACTCCAGGTGCGTAGCCACCTCAGTCATGGCTGGAGTAAGAACTCTGGATGGGCGATCATTGTTGCTCTTGCTTCTCCTCTCCTTCTCCCTCCGCGTCTCGTCCTCCTTAGCGGCACTGATCGGACTCTGCCAACCCACTTCCTTCTTCTCCTCCTCAGAGAGCGGAAGTGCCTTGAACGGGGTCACATAGTTTTGGCCAGAGGTTGCCCCACCCCCTGGTGTGCAGAGCTCAGAGACGGATACCGAGATCAGAGGCTCGCTGTCCATAGTCGATTCCTCCTCTAGGTTGGATGTTGGCAGTGAGGCCGAGGCAACAATCTGTGCCACCATGGGGAAGATATCTCCGTCCTTGGTGAGATTCGAGCCATACTGGGAGAAGACCGTCTTTGGTAGCGTGGTCAGCGGGAGGTCCTTAGCCGTGCACGGAGAGGATGAGGTTAGAGGCACAGATTTGCGGCCGGCCCCGATTCCTTTTCCTTGGTTCTTAGCCGCCAGATTCTTCTGTGACGCCGTGTTCTGTGGCTCCTTGCTGGCGTGGCGACCACGGCGGCCGTCCCAACGGTCACCGTCAGAGTCCGCGGCGTCGTCCTCGTCTTCATCAGCAGAAGGCTTGTGATGGGGTGGTGGCGACAGAGGGCCAGACGCAGCTGGAGCATCTTCCCTGACCACCCGAACGCGGAATCCTTGCATGTTTACGAAGAGCGTGATGTATTCTGGGAGTTGGACTGGGGCCCGGCAGACATACGAACAGGGCCATCCTCAATGGCCAGAGAAGCTTCATCCACCGAAAGGGGCCTGCCCATTCCCTGGCTCCCACCAGGAGGCGGTCGCTGTAGCGGAATGGAGGTGGAACGCCGAGGAGTTTGACCTTGACTTCCACAAGCTGCTCCGCAGCAGCTGGGTCCGCCGTGTTGGACATGACCAGCGCATGGCATTGGCTCGTTGGTAGTTTGATGCCGCCCCACGGATCGCCATCCTCAAGCTTTCTTTGGAAGGAAAAACAAGGGAGAAGTCTGTCTCTGAAACTTTGTGAACCTGCCAGTCCCAGTCTTCTTCAACAAGGTCCTTAAACTCTGCATCAACTTGTTCTGCCGTGAGCTCCCCTGCCTCGATGCACACCAGCGCAGAGTTCGCCTTGGGCTTCGGAGCTCTTCTTCCGCTACTTCCGAGCAAGTAGAAGCCTTTGCCGTCGCCACCAAAACCAGCCCGTAACGGTTCTTGTAGCTTGGAGAAAATGGAGCACATAGCTGATAGGTGGCCTTCTTTCTTGCAATTGACACGAGAGGGATTGGCGGTGCAGTCCACCTGCATGTGCCCAGATTGCCCACACTTGTAGCAGATGATCCGAGTGACATCGCCCCCCGACGATTCACCCGCGACCGATTCCGACGGGCCGGTTTGGGGGCCAAGCAGGTCCGCCCCTTGCGGATTTCTTGGTGTCCGATTACGACGAGGGCCCGCCCCTTTGCCAGAATCGTGTCCCCGCTGATTCAGAGGAGGAGGCGGGGGTAGCTGCTGGTCACGGTCGTACCTGGTTTCTTCCCTGGGGCGCTGGGGGTTGTCATCCCACTCGCGCTGCTGTCGCGGTGAAACTCCTGCTCACGATCCAGGCGCTGACGGAGATCTTGGTCCCGGTGGCGCGCAGCTCCGCCCGAGAGCGCCTCGTAGGGCCGCTTGCCGGAGTTCCCGCCGCGCCAGTTGCGGTCCATGAACTCGCGGGAGAGAACGCCTGAGACTGGGTCGGTGTGTGCGCGGAGGAGCTTGGCGCGGCGATGGTTGCGGGAGATGTCTTGTTCAGAGGCTGGGAACCCTAATGATGGATCTAGGGTTCCACTCTTCATCCAGAGCCACTTATGTACCGGCGGCGCAGGGGAAAAGTCGGAAGGGAGGTGCCCTAAGTCCGGAGCGTCAATCTGCGCCGATACAATTTGCCCATGGGGCACGTGGCACGAATCCAACCGTTCCCCCGTGGAGACCGTTGGGGGCCCAAGGCCTGTTGGCCCAACATTGTGCGGCCCAACCGAAACAACCGGGCCCAGGCCTGTTAGCGAGACCCCGGAGGGAGTCAGGAACCCTAGCCGTGACCGATCCTCCCCGCCCGGCGGCGGCGGCGCTCTGGCCGCCGCGACCCAAATCGGAACCGTTCCGATCATCAGGACCGGGGCCGTCGGCGAAGATCCAGGGAAGGGGCTCCGCACGCTTCCACCCGACGGGAGCGCAGGGAAGTCAACCGGAGAGAGCAGGCACGGTGGCTCCGTAGAGGAAGCCAAAGGGGGCGACTGGGGCTGAAGGAGAGTCGTCTTCTCCGACGTCGGGGAGTCCTCCGGCGGAGATCCGGCCAGGAACAGCAGCTCATGGCCGAAGAAGTCACCAAGCGAGGCCACCCCGGGCCCCGCCGACCTGGTCGAGTCACCATCGCAATCGGAACCGGAGACGCCCTCGTCCCCGCAAGACGCGGCCGGCCGCCCGGAGAGGAGCGCGCGAGCTTCTGCACCCCGATCCCCCCGGATCCGGCGCGCAGAGCTACGATGGGCGGCACGGCGGCGAGTGGGCGGAGAGCTCCCTGCTCCCCGCGCGGCGTCGCGAGCGTCGCTGGTTCGCCATGGGCGACGCGCGGTCAGGCACATCGCGTCTGTACTAGTTACGGCTCTGCTAATATAAGCTTGCCGAAACGTTTTATAATAGTGAACATATGAACATTTCGGATAAAGAGAGGCCCTAACCAGAAATGATGCAGAGTGTACTTTGGCCTGCACAAACGGAGGCGAAGGCAAGGTGCAGGAGTGGTACCTGACAACATAACACAGAACTGTAATAATTTTGGTGGCTTCATCTGCCTCCATTCTCTAGAAGCTTCATTATAATATGATGATAGTACTTGTTATGTAACGACTGCGCTTATAATTGATGAAGTGACAAACTGGAGTTACAACTTATAAGCTCTCACATGATAATATACTAAATAAAATGCATGATCACTTGTCAACAGATCTGAGCTGCAAAATCATGCTTAGACTGGAGATATTATATTATAACGTAGAGAAGTTTTTTTTCTTGTGTGCTAACAAAGGACGGCAGTCCACGGCTTAACTGAAACGAATAGCAATGTACATAAGTTCTCATACAAGAAGTCAACAGAGCATGTCATAGCCTGACTAACAATGCATATACAAATATGACAAAGTACAATAACGGAGGGAGTAACTGCTAGACTCCAACTACTAATCCCTAAATAATGACAGAAGAGGGCATGGATCTTGGTCGACAGCTGCAAAGAAAAACCCAGAAGCTCAAATATCTGTGTCGCTCTAGCGCATTGTGACGTGCTTTACTCATCCTTTTTGAGAACTTCATAGAAAATATACTGTTTTCTCCTAGAAAAAGAAAGCCCAACGCTATGTAACAACATGGAATCGGGCGAAAAAATTTAGACATCAAATCAGGCTCGAGACTCTGATCGCATTTCAACGAGCACCTGCAGCGCGTGACCCATGATTACTGCTTAAACGCGAACAATCAGCAGATGACATGCCACTCGTGGTGCCCCTACTTATCGCTCCAGTGCGTGAGGGAATGGCTCCCGCCCGCGTCTGTGTCCATGTTGGGCCGGCCCATTAACAGGTAACGGTTTGCATTCTACAGTTTTAAACTTTTTTTTTTGAAAAACTTTCATCTTTTGAAAAATGTGCGAATTTGAAAATAAATCAATTTAAGTTGTTCGAAATTGAAAACTCTTCAAAATATGAAAATTTTCAAATTTGACAAATGTTTAAATTTAAAAATGATTGAATTTGAAAGTTATTCAAATTTGAGAACTGATCAAAGTATGAAAAATATTCAAATTTAAAAGATAGAATTTAAAAATTATTCAAATTTAAATACTATTCGATCAAAAGAAGAAACAGAACATAAAAAAAAATCGAAAATTTGTACTGTAGGAAAACCGGAAGGAAACCAACGGACCTGAGGAACCAAAAAAAAAAAACTGCAGGAAAAACCGCCAGAACCTTCTAGAAAGTTCCTGAACCCGGAAAACAAAAAGGCGCTGATGGACCGCAGTCCAAATCGACCTGTTAGAGGGCGGGGCGTGCTGCGAGCAGTTCGGCCCTGGGTTAAATCTTCTTGTTCTGAAATAGGCTGTATCCTCGTAGCCCGTAGGTGTCAGTACAATGGGCCGAAGTCAAGCTAGTCGATATACGCTTCGGCCGAAGAGAAGCCCAACTAGCTGCACGACGTACTCTCTGCTATTACTGGCTTGTTTCGACAGATTTTACAACATATCCTATCGGCATCATTAAGCTGAATCTAGTCTTTTGCAATATGGTACTCCGTAACAGTCTATATCATGGAGTACAGCGCACGCTGCCGTGTCCTTTCCACGTTAGGCAAGACCTCAACTGTAAGTCTTCAGAGCTTTTTTTACAGGCAATACGTGTCTCATTTATATAATAAATATTAAGTTACAAGCCATGTAAACATCATCCTGACAAAACCGAAAAGACATGAGAACCCTAGCTTTTGCAAAAAGGAACCTCACCCAAAAAAGTAAATTACAATCTTGACCGAAGAACACAAACACATGTCCCCGGCACAACCGTAGCAGCCACCCAAGAAAAAGTGGATAGATCACCTCTTCCCCCGAGCTCGAAGCAGCTCTATCGCTGTCTAACAGCTTTGTGGACCTCCAAGGTAGCCTGCCAAAGGCAGAGCCATTATCGTTGAAAGAATCAGAGTGGGGCAGCACCCTGGACATGCCATCGAACTCCAGATCTTGCACCCTCACGCGATGATATTGGAGAAGGAAACCATATCTATCTACCACCAGCCACAAATCTAGCACAAGATTCACCATTTTCCAGTGGTCACAACCGCAGACTACCATCTGCACGCACTCCTGAAAACCCTCACGAGATCCGCTTCGTGGCTAGAGTGAGCACCATTGCAACAATGGAGCCCGAGGACACAATTCCACACAATTAGGCTACCGCCACCACGCCATCCCTGCTTGAGCAGACCACTAGATCTTGCCAGATCTGAAGAAAGATGAGAAGACCAGAATGCCGAACCAAAGGACCGAGCACCACACTTTGCCATCAACCCCGAGACGCCGCCATGAAGATCATCGTCAGTGTCGAAGTAGAGTTGAGGCAGATTTATTTGCTCGGATGTTGCTCCCACCACCCGAACGACGCATCGGAGCGGCAAGCGAAGGGAGAGGGAACTAGACCCAACGCCATGGCCGAAGATTGAGAGGAGTGGTTCGCCGCCGCCTCTCATGAGGAAGAGGGGGAAAACGGTTCACTGACGGGTAAGTCTTCAGAGCTAAAAAGCTTCAATGACGTGAACCTTAACGGATCGTAGGTTCCACGAAGGCACGAACAACCCAACATGAGGGAAAAGTTAGTTATTATGCAGCATAGTTCAGTTTGTACCAGATACCTTTTTCGCTAGATTATAAAGAGTGGTGTTTTGACACGTAGGAGTATATGCCTCTATTTTGAAATACATGTTATATATATTGGAATTTAAAAAAGAAGTGAAACAAAAAATTCGCATGTACAACTTCCCGTGCTACGTGTTAGAGTATACGGTTCAGGTAGTCTAGGATAGAGATAGATCTTGTGTCTTGTCTTGTACTCCAAAATGATCCCTGTACGCCTATATATACTCGCCCATGAGGCTCAATAATACATCCAACATATTCCGCATATCTCTCTCCCTCTCTATCCTTCAACATGGTATTAGAGCGGCGCTGATCTTGACCTAGCCGCCGCCCGCGCTTCCGCCTGCACCGCCCCCGGGGAACCTCAGCCAAAAAAGTAAATTACAATCTTGACCAAAGAAACCCTTGAGAAAAACACAAACACATGTCACTCACCTCCGGCACAACCGTAGCAGCCACCCAAGGAAAAGTGGATAGATCACCTCTTCCCCCGAGCTCGATGCGGCTCTATCGATGTCTAACAGCTTTGTGGACCTCCAAGATAGCCTGCCAAAGGCAGAGCCATTGTCGTTGAAAGAATCAGAGCGGGGCAGCACCCGGGACATGCCTTCGAACTCCAGATCTTGCACCCTCGCGACGATATTGGAGAAGGAAACCAGATCTAACTGCCACCAACCACAAATCTAGCACAAGATTCACCATCTTCCAGTGGTCACAACCGCAAACTACCGTCTGCACGCACTCCTAAAAACCCTCAGGAGATCCGCTCTAGCGCTAGAGAGAGCACCATCGCAACGATGGAGCCCAAGGACACAATTCCACACAATTAGGTTGCCGCCACGGCGCCATCCCTGCTTGAGCAGACCACTAGATCTTGCCAGATCTGAAGAAAGAGGAGAAGACCAGAATGCCGAACCAAAGGACCGAGCACCACACTTTGCCATCAACCCCGAGACGCCGCCATGAAGATAATCGTCGGTGTGGGAGTAGAGTTGACGCAGATTTATTTGCTTGGACGTCGCTCCCACCACCCGAATGATGCACCGTAGGAGATAAAACGTAACCCTAACTATTAGACCAGAACGGAGGACCGGGGTTTCCTCTCCCTCATGCGCCGCCGGAGAGGCAAACGAAGGGAGAGGTAACTAGGCCCAACGCCATGGGCGAAGATTGAGAGGAGTGGTTCGCTGCCGCCTCTCATGAGGAAGAGGACGAAAACGGTTCACTGACGGGTAAGTCTTCAGAGCTAAAAAGCTTCAATGACGTGAACCTTAACAGATCCAAGGTTCCACGAAGGCACGAACAACCCAACACGAGGGAAAAGTTAGTTATTATGCAGCATAGTTCAGTTTGTACCAGACACCTTTTTCGCTAGATTATAAAGAGTGGTGTTTTGGCACCCCCTATTTTGAAATGGGTGTGGCTACACAGTGCGCGGTGACTCGTTAGTCGTACAGGGTGCCCCCCTGTCGGAACCAGAAAGTTTCCCAAAATAGAATGCGGGCCCCACCCTTGACAGCGACATGTAACAGAAAGGGAAAGATGCCTTCCCTAGTACGGGGTCCACCCGATTTGACAGTTGTTTGTGCGTTGTCCAAATATGCTGTAACGAAAGGGAGAGAAACCCTACCTGCTCCCTCCCATCCTTTTCTCCATCCCCTACCCCTTCTTCCTCCAGCCGCCATTGCAAACCAGAAACCTCCAGAAACCTCCATGGACGGGAAGAAACCTTGAAGGGAAAAGTACATGCAAGAAATTCGAAACAAAACACAAACAAAAAAAGCTAGAAGGCAACGAAGATCCACCACCAGGGGCAGTGCAAGAACATCCTGATAAGGTCAGCAAAGTTACAGGCAAGTTTTTTTGGTTCTTACACCTCCAGATTTGTTCATAGCATGTATAAAATCCAAGGAAAACAGACAAAAGTGCATGTAATCTAGGTTGCCTAGACACTTCCCCTTAAGATATACTACATGTATGACCATGTCCACATGAAACCTTCCAGGACAGCAAACTCCAGAAAGTATGACCATGTCCACATCAAACAGTCTGTTGCAAAACGGAACCTTTTCCTTGCATTGGAACCTCTAGTAGTAGAACAGGATGTATAAGAACTTTGCTAGAGGACTTCTTCCATTGCTTCTCCCAGGGCAGCAGGAATTGTTGTCATGCTGAAACTTGATAACTACATAGAAATAATAGAAAAAGTTGTTAGTTGATTTTTTATTTGTTGCTTGTAGTAATATGTATGAAAACTTGAGCTGACATGGCATGTAATATGTATGAAAAAAACTGAACTGAAATCTGAATCTGTATGAAAAACCGAACGATGAACCGCAATGAAGCGAACTTGAACCGACATGGCATGTAATGTTTGCAGGGGCAATTAGATGGCTTTCTGGTTTCCTAATGCTGGTATTGACCTAAATAATCCAGTACAAGAAGAAGAGCATTATCAGCAACAATCTGAGGAGCATGCAAATAGGGGTGAGCAAGTTAGAGGCAATGACCATGTTTCTGGGAACACTGCAGGTGCATCTGCAGACTCAGGGATGGCTGACACAGGGGACACTATTTCAACAGATGATTCAGGTGGAGAAGATGAAGTTCAGTCGACACCTAGCCTAACTCCAGTTGAAAAGCCATATCCAGATATGATGTTCGATAGTTGGGAACAAGCAAAGATGTGTTACAACAGATATGCAAAGCATGTAGGTTTTTCAATAAAGTCTAGCACATCAAGAAACTCTACTGTTGACCTGCTGAAGGACAAATGTCTGTTTGTATGTAACAATAGTGGCAAAAATAAAGACATTACCAAGCAGGAAGTACCACCAGTGCGCTAGCGGAACCGTCCCATAACAAAGAAGACTGACTGCAAAGCGCGTCTTCGAGTTAAGAGGAGGGGTCAGAAATGGCATGTAACAATGTTCATTGAGGAGCACAATCATCCATGTCTAAAGAAGTTCTCGTTGAAAATATTCTTGCGTTCACATAAAGGGATTCCAAAAGAAGAAAAGGAGTTTGTCAAGCTACTACACCAGGTTAATCTTTCTGCTGGAAGGGTGATGTCAATAATGGCAGAACTATACGACAAGCTATCAAATGTTCCTTACGAAAGAAAGGATGTAAGTAACTACATGGCAACAATTGATACAGCAGCACAAACACAAAACGATATGTCGAAGTTGCTTTCCCACTTTGCTAAGATAAAAAAGGAAGATCCAGATTTCTTTGTTAAGATAGATGTTGATCACGATGATCGGGTTAGAAGGATTTTCTGGGCTGATGGACCAGCGAGGGCAGCATACAAGACCTACAGTGATTGCCTATCGTTTGATGCAACTTATATGATCAACTGTTATAAAATGCCTTTCGCTCCTTTCATATGAATCAACAGGTATTGCCAATCTATTCAGCTTGGTTGTGGATTGATGGCGTGTATTTCACACGTTCGTTGGGCAACCCCAAGAGGAAGGTATGATGAGCACAGCAGCAAGTTTTCCCTCAGAAAGAAACCAAGGTTTATCGAACCAGGAGGAGCCAAGAAGCACGTTGAAGGTTGATGGCGGCGAGATGTAGTGCGGCGCAACACCGGAGATTCCGGCGCCAACGTGGAACCCGCACAACACAACCAAACTACTTTGCCCCAACGAAACGAGTGAGGTTGTCAATCTCACCGGCTTGCCTGTAACAAAGGATTAACCGTATTGTGTGGAATATGATTGTTTGCAGAGAAAACGATGAGAACAAGTATTGCGATGAGATTGTATTTCAAGAAAGAGAATTGGACCGGGGTCCACAGTTCACTAGAGGTGTCTCTCCCATAAGACGAACAAAGCATGTTGGGTGAACAAATTACAGTTGGGCAATTGACAAATAAAGAGAGCATGACAATGCACATACATATCATGATGAGTATAGTGAGATTTAATTGGGCATTACGACAAAGTACATAGACCGCCATCCAACCGCATCTATGCCTAAAAAGTCCACCTTCGAGGTTATCATCCGAACCCCTCCGAGTATTAAGTTGCAAAGCAACGGACAATTGCATTAAGTATGGTGCGTAATGTAATCAACAACTACATCCTTAGACATAGCATCAATGTTTTATCCCTAGTGGCAACAACACAACACAACCTTAGAACTTTCATCACTCGTCCCGTGTGTCAATGCGAGCATGAACCCACTATCGAGCATAAGTACTCCCTCTTGGAGTTAAAAGCATCTACTAGGCCAGAGCATCTACTAATAACGGAGAGCATGCAAGATCATAAACAACACATAAGCATAACTTTGATAATCAACATAACAAGTATTCTCTATTCATCGGATCCCAACAAACGCAACATATAGAATTACATATAGATGATCTTGATCATGATAGGCAGCTCACAAGATCCGACAATGATAGCACAATGGGGAGAAGACAACCATCTAGCTACTGCTATGGACCCATAGTCCAGGGGTAGACTACTCACTCATCACTCCGGAGGCGACCATGGCGGTGTAGAGTCCTCCGGGAGATGATTCCCCTCTCCGGCAGGGTGCCGGAGGCGATCTCCGGGATCCCCCGAGATGGGATCGGCGGCGACGGCGTCTCGGTAATGTTTTCCGTATCGTGGCTCTCGGTACTGGGGGTTTCGTCACGGAGGCTATTTGTAGGCGGAAGGGCAAGTCAAGAGGCGGCACGGGGGGCCCACACCACAGGCCGGCGCGGCCAAGGGGGGGGCCGCGCCACCCTAGGGTTTGGCGCCCCTGTGGCCCCTCTTCGTCTCTCCTTCGGACTTCTGGAAGCTTCGTGAGAAAATAGGCCTCTGGGCTTTTATTTCGTCCAATTCCGAGAATATTTCTTTACTAGGATTTCTGAAACCAAAAACAGCAGAAAACAGCAACCGGCACTTCGGCATCTTGTTAATAGGTTAGTTCCGGAAAATGCACGAATATGACATAAAGTGTGCATAAAACATGTAGATAACATCAATAATGTGGCATGGAACACAAGAAATTATCGATACGTTGGAGACGTATCAGCATCCCCAAGCTTAGTTCTGCTCGTCCCGAGCAGGTAAAACGATAACAAAGATAATTTCTGGAGTGACATGCCATCATAAACTTGATCATACTATTTGTAAAGCATATGTAGTGAATGCAGCGATCAAAACAATGTGTATGACATGAGTAAACAAGTGAATCATAAAGCAAAGACTTTTCACGAATAGCATTTCAAGACAAGCATCAATAAGTCTTGCATAAGAGTTAACTCATAAAGCAATAATTCAAAGTAAAGGTATTGAAGCAACACAAAAGAAGATTAAGTTTCAGCGGTTGCTTTCAACTTGTAACATGTATATCTCATGGATATTGTCAACATAGAGTAATATAATAAGTGCAATAAGCAAGTATGTAAGAATCAATGCACAGTTCACACAAGTGTTTGCTTCTTGAGGTGGAGAGAAATAGGTGAACTGACTCAACATAAAAGTAAAAAGAATGGTCCTCATAGAGGAAAAGCATCGATTGCTATATTTGTGCTAGAGCTTTGATTTTGAAAACATGAAACAATTTTGTCAACGGTAGTAATAGAGCATATGCATCATGTAAATTATATCTTATAAGTTGCAAGCCTCATGCATAGTGTACTAATAGTGCTCGCACCTTGTCCTAATTAGCTTGGACTACCTGGATTATCACCGCAATACATATGCTTTAACCAAGTATCACAAAGGGGTACCTCTATGCCACCTGTACAAAGGTCTAAGGAGAAAGCTCGCATTTGGATTTCTCGCTTTTGATTATTCTCAACTTAGACATCCATACCGGGACAACATAGACAACGAGATAATGGACTCCTCTTTTAATGCTTTAAGCATTCAACAACAATTAATTCTTTTCTCATTAGAGATTTGAGGATGTTTGTCCAAAACTGAAACTTCCACCATGGAACATGGCTTTAGTTAGCGGCCCAATGTTCTTCTCTCACAATATGCATGCTCAAACCATTCAACTCGGTGTAGATCGCCCTTACTTCGGACAAGACGAACATGCATAGCAACTCACATGAAATTCAACAACGAGTTGATGGCGTTCCCCGATAAACATGGTTATCGCACAACAAGCAACTTAATAAGAGATAAAGTGCATAATTACATATTCAATATCACAATAGTTTTTAAGCTATTTGTCCCATGAGCTATATATTGCAAAGGTGAATGATGGAATTTTAAAGGTAGCACTCAAGCAATTTACTTTGGAATGGCTGGAAAATACCATGTAGTAGGTAGGTATGGTGGACACAAATGGCATAGTGGTTGGCTCAAGTATTTTGGATGCATGAGAAGTATTCCCTCTCGATACAAGGTTTAGGCTAGCAAGGTTATTTGAGGCAAACACAAGGATGAACTAGTACAGCAAAACTCACATAAAAGACATATTGAAAGCATTATAATACTCTATACCGTCTTCCTTGTTGTTCAAACTCAAAACTAGAAATTATCTAGACCTTAGAGAAACCAAATATGCAAACCAAATTTTAGCATGCTCTATGTATTTCTTCATTAATGGGTGCAAAGCATATGATGCAAGAGCTTAAACATGAGCACAACAATTGCCAAGTATCACATTACCCAAAACATTTATAGCAATTACTACATGTATCATTTTCCAATTCCAACCATATAACAATTTAACGAAGGAGAAACTTCGCCATGAATACTATGAGTAGAAACCAAGGACATATTTGTCCATATGCTACAGCGGAGTGTGTATCTCTCCCATAAAGTGAATGCTAGGATCCATTTTATTCAAACAAAACAAAAACAAAAACAAAACGACGCTCCAAGAAAAAGCACATAAGATGTGGCCGAATAAAAATGTAGTTTCAGGGGAGGAACCCGATAATTTGTTGATGAAGAAGGGGATGCCTTGGGCATCCCCAAGCTTAGACGCTTGAGTCTTCTTGATATATGCAGGGGTGAACCACCGGGTGCATCCCCAAGCTTAGAGCTTTCACTCTCCTTGATCATGTTGCATCATACTCCTCTCTTGATCCTTGAAAACTTCCTCCACACCAAACTCGAAACAACTCATTAGAGGGTTAGTGCACAATATAAATTGACATATTCAGAGGTGACACACTCATTCTTAACACTTCTGGACATTGCATAATGCTACTGGACATTAGTGGATCAAAGAAATTCATCCAACATAGCGAAAGAGGCAATGCGAAATAAAAGGCAGAATCTGTCAAAACAGAACAGTTCGTATTGACGAATTTTAAAATGGCACCAGACTTGCTCAAATGAAAATGCTCAAATTGAATGAAAGTTGCGTACATATCTGAGGATCATGCACGTAAATTGGCATAATTTTCTGAGCTTCCTGCAGGGCAGTGGGCTCAGATTCGTGACAGCAAAGAAATCTGGAACTGCGCAGTAATCCAAATCTAGTACTTACTTTTCTATCAACGGCTTAACTTGGCACAACAAAACATAAAACTAAGATAAGGAGAGGTTGCTACAGTAGTAAACAACTTCCAAGATACAAATAAAAACAAAGTACTGTAGCAAAATAACACATGGGTTATCTCCCAAGAAGTTCTTTCTTTTTAGCCATTAAGATGGGCTCAGCAGTTTTAATGATGCACTTGCAAGAAATAGTATTTGAAGCAAAAGAGAGCATCAAGAGGCAAATTCAAAACACATTTAAGTCTAACATGCTTCCTATGCATAGGAATATTGTAAATAAACAAGTTCATGAAGAGCAAAGTAACAAGCATAGGAAGATAAAACAAGTGTAGCTTCAAAAATTTCAGCACATAGAGAGGCATTTTAGTAACATGAAAATTTCTACAACCATATTTTCCTCTCTCATAATAACTTTCAGTAGCAACATGAGCAAACTCAACAATATAACTATCACATAAAGCATTCTTATCATGAGTCTCATGCATAAAATTATTACTCTCCACATAAGCATAATCAATTTTATTAGTTGTAGTGGGAGCAAATTCAACAAAGTAGCTATCATTATTATTCTCATCAAGTGTAGGAGGCATAGTATAATCACAACAAAATTTACTCTCAGCAGTAAGTGACATCAAAAGACCACTATCATTATCATCATCAGAAATAGGAGGCAAAGTATCATCAAAGAAAATTTTCTCCTCAATGCTTGGGGGACTAAAAATATCATGAAAACCAGCTTCCCCAAGCTTAGAACTTTCTATATCATTATCAACAATGGTGTTCAAAGCGTTCATACTAATATTACTACCAGCATGCAAATAAGATTCCATAGGTTTTTTAATTTTCGCATCAAACAATCCATGTTTTAAATCAGGAAATAGAATAAGAAGCTCACTCTTGTACATTATGCCAAACTAGTGAAATAAAAACATGCATGATATTAAGTAAAGTAAAACAAGTAACTAATTTTTTTGTATTTTGATTTAGTGCAGCAAACAAAGTAGTAAATAAAATAAAGCAAGACAAAAACAAAGTAAAGAGATTGAGAAGTGGAGACTCCCCTTGCGGCGTGTCTTGATCTCACCGGCAACGGCGCCGGAAAATATGCTTGATGGCGTGTATTTCACACGTTCGTTGGGCAACCCCAAGAGGAAGGTATGATGAGCACGGCGAGCAAGTTTTCCCTCGAAAAGAAACCAAGGTTTATCGAACCAGGAGGAGCCAAGAAGCACGTTGAAGGTTGATGGCGGCGAGATGTAGTGCGGCGCAACACCAGAGATTCCGGCGCCAACGTGGAACCTGCACAACACAACCAAACTACTTTGCCCCAACGAAACAGTGAGGTTGTCAATCTCACCGGCTTGCTGTAACAAAGGATTAACCGTATTGTGTGGAATATGATTGTTTGCAGAGAAAACAGTAGAACAAGTATTGCAGTAGATTGTATTTCAGTAAAGAGAATTGGACCGGGGTCCACAGTTCACTAGAGGTGTCTCTCCCATAAGACGAACGAGCATGTTGGGTGAACAAATTACGAGTTGGGCAATTGACAAATAAAGAGAGCATGACAATGCACATACATATCATGATGAGTATAGTGAGATTTAATTGGGCATTACGACAAAGTACATAGACCGCCATCCAACTGCATCTATGCCTAAAAAGTCCACCTTCGAGGTTATCATCCGAACCCCTCCGAGTATTAAGTTGCAAAGCAACGAGACAATTGCATTAAGTATGGTGCGTAATGTAATCAACAACTACATCCTTAGACATAGCATCAATGTTTTATCCCTAGTGGCAACAGCACAACACAACCTTAGAACTTTTCGTCCATTGTCCCGGTGTCAATGCGGGCATGAACCCACTATCGAGCATAAGTACTCCCTCTTGGAGTTAAAAGCATCTACTAGGCCGAGAGCATCTACTAATAACGGAGAGCATGCAAGATCATAAACAACACATAAGCATAACTTTGATAATCAACATAACAAGTATTCTCTATTCATCGGATCCCAACAAACGCAACATATAGAATTACATATAGATGATCTTGATCATGATAGGCAGCTCACAAGATCCGACAATGATAGCACAATGGGGAGAAGACAACCATCTAGCTACTGCTATGGACCCATAGTCCAGGGGTAGACTACTCACTCATCACTCCGGAGGCGACCATGGCGGTGTAGAGTCCTCCGGGAGATGATTCCCCTCTCCGGCAGGGTGCCGGAGGCGATCTCCGGGATCCCCCGAGATGGGATCGGCGGCGACGGCGTCTCGGTAATGTTTTCCGTATCGTGGCTCTCGGTGCGGGGGTTTCGTCACGGAGGCTATTTGTAGGCGGAAGGGCAAGTCAAGAGGCGGCACGGGGGCCCACACCACGGGCCGGCGCGGCCAAGGGGGGCCGCGCCGCCCTAGGGTTTGGCGCCCCGTGGCCCCTCTTCGTCTCTCCTTCGGACTTCGGAAGCTTCGTGAGAAAATAGGCCTCTGGGCTTTTATTTCGTCCAATTCCGAGAATATTTCTTTACTAGGATTTCTGAAACCAAAAACAGCAGAAAACAGACAAGCGGCACTTCGGCATCTTGTTAATAGGTTAGTTCCAGAAAATGCACGAATATGACATAAAGTGTGCATAAAACATGTAGATAACATCAATAATGTGGCATGGAACACAAGAAATTATCGATACGTTGGAGACGTATCATGGATTCCTACGTAATGAGCAAGAAACAGATTATATTTGGCTATTTGAGGCTTTTCTTGAAGCTATGGATGGTGTCCAACCAGTTAACATCATAACTGATCAGGATGGTGCGATGAGAAGTGCCATTCTGTCTATATTTCCGGATTCATGTCATCGAAATTGTAGATGACACATCATGCAAAATGCCCAGCTAGTGTTAGGTAATGAAATGTCAAAAAATGAACCTCTACGATTAGAGTTGAATGATACCATTGATCACAGCATGACACCTGATGAGTTTGAAAATAGGTGGGCAGAGATGGTATTGAAGTACAATGTCAGTGACAATAAACATTTGCAAGATCTTTATGACATCAGAGCATTTTTGTGCCTGCATACTTCAAGAACAGATTTTTCCCATTCCTACAAACTACAGCGCGCAGCGAGGGCTTTAATGCGGTGCTAAAAAGGTATGTCGGCCCGCACAACAGTCTGTTCCACTTTTTTGAGCAGTACAGGAAGCTTCAGGAGAGCATTGATGTGGCAGTAGATTCAAATGAATTCAAGGATGAGGACAAGATCCTAAGGATGTGGGGAGAATGGCCTCTAGAAGAACACGCCTTTAATGTGTACACGATGCCTATATACTTGCGTTTCCGGGCTGAGATTCGCAAAGTAACATCTTATAATGTAAACCTTTTAGATGGGCAACAGTTCAATGTTGTGCCAGGCTATGTTTATGGATATGGGAAAAGAAGCTACAAAGTGGAAGCAAACTTGAGTGAAGGCATTTACAATTGTGAGTGTGAAAAAATCAAAAGGGATGGTATATTGTGCTGTCATGTGTTGAGAGTAATGGCTCAATTAGGTGTTGTTCAAGAAATTCCAGACCACTACATCATACCTAGATGGACAATTTCCCCAGATGATATTGTGCCAGAGAAGGTGGAGTTGCCTCATGTTCCAGTTGACAAAAAGTTGACGAATAAAGAACGCAAACTTCTGCGGTACGGAACACTTTGTAACAACTGGACAGATTATGCAAAAATAGTGGCTGAATCAGAAAAAGCTACAGCTTTAGCTGATAAGTACATGCGTGAGTTGGGTAAAGAATTGTCTGCAATGAAAATTAGTGCAGCCTCCAAGAGAAATGAAAAGAGAAAACAAACTAAAAATCAAGGGGAGTCGTCGGGTGCTGAAAATGTAGGTGATGATGGCCAAGGGAGCAACACCCAGTACCAACATGTAAGGGATCCTATTATGACTACCACTAAAGGGCATCCTGAAGAAAAATGGAAGAAGCCAGGGCTGCATCTGAAGGCTTCAAAACTTGTCAAATGCAAAGCTTGTGGTTCTGCACAACACAGTACTGCTGAATGCCCATCAAAGATCAGTACTGTTTTTCGGAACCAAAAGAGATCAACTTCTTCCGGGATATGATATAGTTGGTGCAAGTTTCCTATGTAATAGAAAATAATGCGTCTTGTAATTTAGTACATTTAATTTTGTTTATGTGAGACTTGGTGGCAAATGTATGGTTTGCATTCTGCTTGGAAAATAGATTGTGAGACCTACTATTTAAGTGGTTTCATTTAAATAAAACTATTACATAGGTGAAACTATGAGATGCGGACTTATACATGTTTTACACCCCCTAGCAAAGAAAGAGGTTTGTGCATGTATGTTCTGGAGAACAAAAAGGTAATACACAATGAGATTCAAGGATGTATATATTTCAATTAAAAAATACATCTGCCATACTGGTTGAAACAGAAAAAGAATTGTGAAGTTTCTTACATGTAGGTGAATTTAGAACAGAAGTTCTGCCCATGGTACAATGTTTTCGCTCCATTCAAGCCACTTTAGGGTGTACTGCTTCCTGATGATAGGCATCTCCAATGGGTTGATTGCAGCAAGCATTTTCCTACCATTCCACATCTCAATGAACTTGAGCATGAAGTACCCGCAATCATACCTAGGCACATCATACAAAAAAGTGAATTTAGGATGTATAAGTGGGATGATGAATATGCTAACATGATGAATATACTGACATTTTTTGATACCCAAAAGGATGTATATACTGACAATTTTTTACATCCAAATAAAAAGTAAACATGCAGCAGAACAATGCTTAGTTTGTGTATTGCAAATGTACAAAGATGCAATAGCATGTATAAATCACCATTTTGATACATGTAATCATCACCACATCCATACGAGGATGAACATGCAGCAAACACATGAACACTATGGTCGGGAGGTGTAGTAGCTTCACATTCTTAAAAAGTGAATTTAGGATGTAAGTAGTTGTGATACTGAAACATTGGTAAAACAAAAAAATAAAAGAAAATGACGGCCAGTGAGTTGAACTTACGTTGTCTTCTGCATTGGAGTATCGATGTGCACTATAGGCCATTTGTCAATTTTAATCTTGGACTCGATGTAGTTTTCAGCCCACATGTACTTTATTGAACCAATAATAGCCCTATAATCTTTCTGTAATCCACGGTTACCTTTAGCCCTAATTGAATCGAACACCTCAAACCTTTCAGCCTTCAGATTCAACACGATCTTGCAAAACTGGAAACATGACCTGCATACATCAAGTAGAAAGTACATATAGTAAGTGCGGGGAGAAGGGAAAATGTGTTATGAAATAGAATTAAAATGGAGAAGAATGTTACATTCTAACCCGCTCTTTATGATCCAAACGATTTTCATCTGTACATTTGAATATTTTCTTAACACTTCTATCATGAATGCGCATGACACTGATAACGCGTGAAGCACACGTCCGTTGGGAACCCCAAGAGGAAGGTGTGATGCGTACAGCAGCAAGTTTTCCCTCAGTAAGAAACCAAGGTTATCGAACCAGTAGGAGATGAAGGTCACGTGAAGGTTGTTGGTGAAGGAGTGTAGTGCGGCGCAACACCAGGGATTCCGGCGCCAACGTGGAACCTACACAACACAACCAAAATACTTTGCCCCAACTTAACAGTGAGGTTGTCAATCTCACCGGCTTGTTGTAAACAAAGGATTAAACGTATGGTGTGGAGAATGATGTTTTTGTGAAGAACAACATAGAACAGAGTTTGCAGTAGATTGTATTTCAGATGTAAAAGAATGGACCGGGGTCCACAGTTCACTAGTGGTGTCTCTCCAATAAGATAAATAGCATGTTGGGTGAACAAATTACAGTTGGGCAATTGACAAATAGAGAGGGCATAACAATGCACATACATATCATGATGACTACTATGAGATTTACTTAGGGCATTACGACAAAGAACATAGACCGCTATCCAGCATGCATCTATGCCTAAAAAGTCCACCTTCGGGTTAGCATCCGCACCCCTTCCAGTATTAAGTTGCAAACAACAGACAATTGCATTAAGTATGGTGCGTAATGTAATCAACACAAATATCCTTAGACAAAGCATTGATGTTTTATCCCTAGTGGCAACAGACACATCCATAACCTTAGAACTTTCCGTCACTCGTCCCAGATTCAATGGAGGCATGAACCCACTATCGAGCATAAATACTCCCTCTTGGAGTTACAAGTATCAATTTGGCAGAGCCTCTACTAGCAACGGAGAGCATGCACGATCATAAACAACACATATATGATAGATCAATAATCAACTTGACATAGTATTCCATATTCATCGGATCCCAACAAACACAACATGTAGCATTACAAATAGACGATCTTGATTATGATAGGCAGCTCACAAGATCTAAACATGATAGCACAAGAGGAGAAGACAACCATCTAGCTACTGCTATGGACCCATAGTCCAAGGATGAACTACTCACGCATCAATCCGGAGGCGGGCATGATGATGTAGAGTCATCCGGTGATGATTCCCCTCTCGAGCGAGGTGCCGGAGGCGATCTCCCGAATCCCCGAGATGGGATTGGCGGCAACGGCGTCACAGTATGTTTTCTCGTATCGTGGCTCTCGGTACTAGGGTTTTCGCGACAGAGTGAATAAATAGGCGAAGGGGCAGAGTCGGGAGGCGGCCGAGGGGCCCACCCCACAGGCCGGCGCAGCCAGGGGCCCCACCACGCCGCCCTAGGGTGTGGGCGCCTCGCGGCCCCTCTTCGTCTCCTCCTCGGACTTCTGGAAGGCTCCGTGCAAAATAAGACCGTGGGCTTTTGTTTCGTCCAATTCCGAGAATATTTCCTGTGTAAGATTTCTGAAACCAAAAACAGCAGAAAACAGGAACTGGCGCTTTGGCATCTTGTTAATAGGTTAGTGCCGGAAAATGCATCAAAATGATGTAAAGTGTATATAAAACATGTGAGTATTGTCATAAAACTAGCATGGAACATAAGAAATTATAGATACGTTTGAGACGTATCAGACACCCCTGAGCTTAGTCTTCAGTAATTCAATGTTACATGCACAAAAAGTAATGAGCAGAACACACAGAAAGTAAGAAAACCAAAAATGGTTCTATAATGTGGAGAAAAATAAATGTAAAAAGGAAATGTAAAATGTTGTTTGGAAACTCACCGCTACCCATAATGGCATCACGTGCTTCTTCTTGGCAGCCATTTCGGGAGCAAGTACTCGAAGTGCCATTTCACATGTGGAGTTGCTCAACAAAGCTCCTGGCCTAACAGAATCGGCAAGATCTCTCAGATGGATGTAGAAACTACCATTGTCAATGATGTGGTTTTTTGTTAAGGTCATCTTTGGTCTCACCACCATATGCACAGACTCTGTTGTAGACCTCATTTGTATACTTTGTTGCAATCTCCTTCTTGCTACACTCCACATATGGTGACTTCTGGTTTTGGGCAGGCTTAACAATCCTCTTCTTATGTGCTTGAGGGATGGGCGTGGAGCTATTTGGTCCCACAGATTCAACAAGCACATGCTCAGCAGCGGACTTGGCTACTGCATTTGGTGTCTTGACTGGCATTTCAACATTTGCGTAAATCTTGTCTAGAGAGTCACCACTGTCCTCATTGCTTGAAATAATAACCAGTTCTTGAGATTCTTTGAGTGCTCCCTCTGTTTCAACTGCAGATGCACCTTCATTTCCTTGGGTTTCGAATCCCAGATCAAAAGAGGGGCAATCCTCAATTAGCTCTCGTTGTTTCCTCTCTGAGTTTGTTTCCGAGGTGCCAAACTGGTGGTCCAAACTGGCAGATCAACTTGAGGTTCCGCGGGCATCCCCGCATGTACAGCATTTGCCTTTGCTAGAGCTGTAGCAAATCTTGTTAATCTCCTTGGACTATCGGCCACTATCTTTGCAACAACATTTCTTTGTCTCCTATTCTTGGGACTAAATTCTGAACTGACATGCGCAATCATAGGAGACATTGACCTAGTCAGTGGCCTCCTACCCCTGTTGGAGTGCATTCTTCTTCGGAGGTGTACCAACAACAGTAGGCTGCAGCTCCATCAAGCTTGTGTTTCTCATCATCTTGATTTCCTATGATGTCGGTAGAGTGCTCGTTGTCAACGATGAAGGTGGAAATGATTCCCCCTTATCTGATGAATGGCCTTCTGCTTTAGAACTAGACACCGAACCATAAATTTGCAGCTTCTTCAGTGCATCATCAGGTGTGTGAGTTTGCACATCACCAGCACACTCTGCCTGGGTATGTTGCAGCTTACTCCTGTCAGCTTTGTCATCAGGCATGCAACTGTCATCAGCTTTCCTCTTCTTTGAATTGCAAATGGACACAACATGTGGCAACTCTGAATTTACATCCATTTGTTCTTCAGGGACAACTTCTGCAAGATCAGGGACAACTTCTGCAGGGTCATGGACAACTTCTGCAGGATCAGGGACAACTGATGTATTAGCAGGATCAGGGACAACTTCTGCAGGCACTTCCACGTCTTTTTGATTCTGTTTACTTTCTTGGCAATCATCTTTTTTCCGACGTGTAATTCTTCTCCTCTTGGGGTTAGCCTCAGTTTGGACCAATATTGGTTGGACAACAATCGGTTGACCACTGTTGCTTGTGTTGCCTTTCTCATCTGTGGCACCCAAAGATTTGATGAATGCTGCCAGACCTTCTTCGAAAATTGTGCACATATTAATAACAGCCGGCCTGTACTTTTCCACATCCTAAAACAAAAACAAAAAATTGAGGAATGTATGATCAGAATATACTCATGTATATGTCAATGTATAATACTCCAGGGTTAAAAGTTAGTACATACCAAATTGGAGTTATTAGATGGCAAAAAACGTCTTATGAACTTGTCCACCTGAGTAGGTTCTGTTGTGAACAGGGATTTTTTACCCTGAAACAAGGCTTGAGATGTATATGCAGCATAAAATAAAATCAGCAGAAAGGGGGAATAAACATACAAAGCCCGTTGAGAATACAAACTACCAAAAACAAAACATAAAAAATTGGAAAATAAATGAGGACAAACCTGTAATGCACCAAAGTTCCCATTGTTGTCCGTGTCCAAATCAGAAACAAGCCTGACCATCTGATTTGTCCAGACACAACATCTAGTACCATCCTCCGGCACATCTACTGAAGTTATTTCCAATGAATCAAGATACAATATCTGCAGGAACACATTATGCACATTACAACTTGTACAAAAACTTCTCTCTGCATGTAAAAAAGGAACAAACAAAAACTTTGGCTATTTTTAGAAAACTAACCATGATATATGGCATGCAAGCCTTGAACCAATTCTTACTGATCTTTGCATCTGCAGTCTGAACCAGTATGTCAACAACGAACTTGGCCCAATTCAATGTTTTAATAGCCTCTCGTGTTGATCACGGGAGGATAGCACTTTGGGCTGACCTTTATTCCAGCTTGTTGGCGCAAAAACAGAGCTGATAACATATATCACAAACTTCCGAAGATATGCAAGTGTACGCAGGAAATGATGGTCCTAATTGCTTCTCAATGAAAGTGACATTAGGTTGGACACCATCCTTAATCCCAAGCATCTCCGAGTATCGGGCTCGTGGCGTCGACATCCAGTGTATAAGGGACATCAGTATTGCCCATGGGAACACCAAGAACCTTCACAACAGAATCCGGAGTAACAGGAATTCTACCCCTTTCACCGAAATCCAGAGCGCACCCATGTGGATCAAAATGATCCATCAAGAAATGGCAAAGCGCAGGATTGAGTTTCGAACACTTCATCTTGGCAATCTGTCCAAAACCAGAAGTCACCAACAAAGAAAGTTGATCTTCAGTAAAGTCCTTACAGAACCGTACAATCTTCATGGGAGATGATCGATTAAAGAGATTGCTCTGCCAAAAACATGAGAGGAAACTTCTATCAGCCATACGAATCAAGAAAGTATAGTTCGATGTAAAAAAATGTAATCCAAATTAAAAGAAACTGAACAAAATCATGAGAATATATACAAACATGGTTCTTCTTTTTTGATAATGCCTGGGCATCGCCAATATCAGCAGCTGCACTTCCAACATGTTCATCTACAGCTGGAACTTCCTCATCTACAGCTGGAACTTCCTTGATTTCTGGTAATTCAGATGCAGTTTGATGATCTTGGTGGGTTCCATCAGCACTGACTTTATGCTGGAGCTGCAACTTTGCTTTCATCTTAGTGAATTTAGACTGGCCTGCGTTGGACAGTTTTTTGCGTGACGATTCCTGCAGCACAACAAGCACAACATAAAAAACTCCTTTTAGCTGAAAAGAACAGGAACATATAGTCATGAAAAAAAAGCAAAAATGAAAACCATCTGCCGTACCATCGTGAACTTGAAAATGCTGTTAGAGAAGTAAGCTTGTACAAAAGGACAGGACCTGAAAACAAACACAATGAACATGGCTGAGTTAACACATGTGCTTGAGCAATAAATATTTAACACATGCAAAAAATAAAAGTGATCCAAAAATTACATGCCATAGATAACAATGATGTATTAATTATGCAAATTATACATCCTCCATGAAAATCATCCACACTTGTCTATGATCAAAATTTAAAGAGCCATATGAAGTGTTAAAATAGCCATAGGATGTAAGTAATGATAATTTTTTACATCCCTTTATAAAGTATGGCAAAAAAAATTACATCCCATATAAGTGGGATGATGAATATGCTAACATGATGAATATACTGACAATTTTTGATACCCAAAAGGATGTATATACTGACAATTTTTCATACCCAAAGTATGTATATACTGAAAACTTTTTACATCCAAATAAAAAGTAAACATGCAGCAGAACAATGCTTAGTTTATGTATTGCAAATGTACAAAGATGCAATAGGATGTATAAATCACCATTTTCATACATGTAATCATCACCACATCCATACGAGGATGAACATGCAGCAAACACATGAACACTATGGTCGGGAGGTGTAGTAGCTTCACAAATTCCGAAGACATGACTACTACAAATCACACATATACGAACCACGAACACATCCATGACCTAGGAAGACGAGAACAGGAGCAATGGTGCACAGAGAAGTAAATCCGCGTGTCTAACTAGCCGAGAACAGTCATATGAACAGGAAATCAAAAAGCACCAGACCATGCGAAAATCAAAATCGAAGCAACCCATCGCACGCGGCCTACGCAATCAACGCCTCGCCGCACCGCCGAGAGGCAGCCGCATACAGGCAGCAAAAGCACCGCAGGATTCGAGTCAGCTAGTAGGTCACGGAGTGAATCGGCGGGCCTGCGCAGGCGGGCGATGGGGAGGAGCACGATGGGTTGCTTCTCGTTCTTCGATTCGAGGTCCGACGAGAAGCGGCGCAACCCCAAAAGTAAGAACAATCGATGTAGAAGTGCTTACCACAGCTACGAAGACGGTGCTCTCCTTCCCCGAATGCTCTGCCGACAACACACCCAGCCTTGGAAATCGTCGATTCGCGGTCGGCTACTCGCCGACGACGTTCGGCGGCCTCAGAATCTTCGATTCGGGGAAGCGCAGCGTGGTAAAACCTCCAGCAACGAGAACCCCCACCGCAAAATCGGCGATCCGCAACGCGGCGCCGACGAGCGGAGCCACGCCGACGAAACTTGACGACGCCCACTCGAGATACACTAGGGGATTCGGCCGTGGTTCCCCGCTAGAGGGAAATCGCCGCAAGACCCCGAATCGACAGTGGAGGGAGGCGAGGAGGAGAACGGGAGGGCGAGAGGTTGGGGATGAAACGAGAGCAAGGAGGTGGAGTTCAAACAGGAACCGACACCTATTTTGTCGGGAAGCGACGGTTCTTTTTTGGACCACACGATGAGAAAGCGACGGAGGAGATGAGGGAGCACTGTCTAAGACAAGGGAGTGCCCCAACAAGAAATAGATTTTGCGTTTTGAAATACATGTTATATATACTGGAATTTTAAAAAAAGTGAAACAAAAAATTTCCATGTACAACTTCCCGTGCTACGCGCTTGCAAAGTCGTTTCATGAAAAATCCACTTGTCGTGTGGCGTGTGTAAAAGAAAAAAATTCAATATTAAAAATAAGCCTTTTTAGAAGATGATTTTTCTCATTTTTACATAGAACACGAAAATATTGGTTCCTCGCAAAATTTGACGAACACACGTATATCATGGAGATGTACATGTAGAACTTTTTGTCAAAATCTTTCGACATTTCGAAATATAATTTTTTAATTTCCGCAGCTTATGTCCCTTTATACTCCATTAAAAGCGGCCAAACCGAGTGTGTCCTGTATACGCCGCGATTGGCTTGGCAGGAGGGACATTTCAATGACTGCTTTTCCGGCCTCCCCGTTGCCGCCGCCGAAGATCTCCCTCCCCTCCTCCTTTCAGCCTCGTCGCGCCCTCCCTAGCACTGCCATGGACACCACCTAGCCGCCAGCCATCGCTAGCTAAGTCGAGCCATCCCAATCGACCCCAACCCATCTCGTAGCTCATGCGACTCTCCTTGTCATCGGCTCGGTCGAGCCAGCGACAGCCTCCGGCTATATGTGAAATGGAAGCGACAAGGCTTAAATCCGCCGGTATGTATCAAAAATACTTGGATCGATACAATCCGGATTTCGTGTTGGCTTCACACGGCTACCAACATTGGTATAGAAGAAATCCAAGTTTGAGTCCCTCTCATCATCGCTGATCATATTGTGGAGAATCACACATGTCGTTGAGATTCATTTTGTCCCAAGAATGACCTGGACCACAAAGAATTGCAAATCTAGCTTGCAAAACACCAAAAGCTCTCTCGATTTGTTTCTAGCATGCCTCCTGTGCCTTGGCAAATTCAGCCTCCTTTCTTGTTGTTGGTTCTGAGATGGTCTTCAAAAATGTTGACCATGAATTATATATGACGTCTGAAAGAAAGCATCTTATTGTGTAATAATCATGCCCATTGAAGGTGTAGTTGCACCCCAGTAGCATCAGCAGTAGCTAGACTGGCAAAAAGACAAGACTTGTGCAACAAATTTATGTCATTGAGAGAACCCGACAACCCAAAAAAACCGGTAATGCTACACGTACGTAAAGTTACGGGATTTAAGTTACGGAAACGTGAAGATCAGGGATTGATTATGGTTCCTGTAATTAAGGGAGGGAGAAAATTTACACCAGCCAAAGTCCTACACCTCATCCCGTAAAATTTTCCTAATTGTAGCATTGTTGTAAAACAAAACAATGCCAAATCGACAAGTACTCCGAAGCAACAGCCTCAGGCACAATTGTTGGATCACGACTATTTTCGCAATATTGTCCGTGCCATGCATTCGTGAGTTCTGCCAATTTCAATGCATACACTCAATACTTCCAAGCATGCCTGTCCAATCTTCAGCGACTCGACATATTTCGGTTATTAATCCGTTTGCGTCGGGCGCGAACACGAAATTAGCCTTCGATTCACCGTTTGCGTCTGGATGCCCCTAATGGCCCGACCCATTTTTTCAACCTAGGTCAATGTAGAGAAGTGCCGGGGGCAATGCAGGAATTCCCACGTAGCATAGCCGCAGACGAAGAGAATATCGCGTCATACCCGTCTCGTCGTTCTATAGCATCGGTGAGTCAGCTTGGCGACCAGCGACTGCCCAATCTTGGAGTATTCCCCGGCGCGTAAGCCCCACCTGTCCCGGTGGCTCCCGCCGCCCCACGCGTTCCTCTACTTCCTATCCAGAGGCAGCAGCGTCGGCCTCACTGACTGCCGTGGTAGCCTTGGCCCCGCGTCAGAGAGAGAGATCTCAAGCGGGTGACCGGAGAACCAGAGGCGCGATCGGCAACACGGCGTAGGCAGCGCAAGGCTCACAAGCCACAGCAAGATACTCCCCCCACCAACCTCCCGGATTCCATTTCCCACCCGCCGCCCGCCCGGTGCCCGCGCCGCATCATTCCTTGCCAGCGGCCCACGCAAGTCCCAAATCCCAAACCCCGCGCCCCGTCCATGGACACCCGCCTCGGCCCCAGCCGCGCCGCTCTTATACGCCGCAGCATCCTGCTCAAGCAGCAGCTGCCGTGACACCGCCACCCACCCGAACACGCTTGCTCGTCTCGCTCGCCGCGCCCGCGCGTGCTGATCCTGCTGCTGGCCCTGGCGGCGGGATGCTGGGGTCGGGGCTGAATCTGGTGACCACGGTGATCGGCTTCGGCATGAGCGCCACCTTCATCGTCTTCGTCTGCGCGCGCCTCATCTGCGGCCGCGCCGTGCGGGCAGAGAGCGACGCCGACGCGGGCGCGGCCGTCGCCGCCGCCGCACGGGCCATGGCGCCCTTCGACTTCGACGTCGAGTTCCGCGCCGCGGATCTCGATCGCACGGTGAGCTACTTCTGTCTATCACCGCTAGCATATCGGCATCCTGCCTGTCTACGCGTGTGTTGCTGACCGATGTGGACGCATGGCCGTATCCGATGGAGATCGGCGCGCGTCATTGCCGCGCGCCTACTTAATTCGCGATCGTCTATCGTTTTCTTTTTCATTGGATGAACACGCAAAAGTTCAATTCAAGTGATCAGTAGCTGTTAGAAGCGCATTGCTGGCGCCCTCGAATCAGGGTTGCATATGCATACTACCCAGTGCGCTCTTCTGCATTCACTTTAGTTCTTACTCACAATAAGTATGCTTTTTTTTTATCCACCAATCCTCTGTGTGAAGTTGAAAGCTCACTAACATGACTAAACATATTGGCTGGTCAAAAATAAAATAATTCCAAGCTTTATGCAGTCCTTATCGGTCCAACTGTACTGCAAAATGATTGACCATTTCCAACCGTGTGATCTTCAGAGTCAGGCCGTATGATCTTCAGAGTTAGGCCGTATGATTAGGAGAATAATGGACACTGTGATTGCTTGCGCTCTTAACCTGAACAATGCAGGCGTGAACATTTCTGGCTTGCTTTTTTCTCTAACTTTCTTTTGTACATCTAGACAGGTTAGTGGAAAAGTGATTAAACTGTCTATCGTGAATGTGTTGTATGTAAAGTGTATTCTGAATTAATTGCTTGAGACAAGTTAGAACCGGATTCTTGCCAGCATGGTCTCCTTTGGAATATCACAGCTTTACAGTCATGCACTCAGCCCAACTTTCCAGCTGAAAAATTATACTGCATAAATGGAAGGATTTGCCTTCCGAAAAGCTACACATGTGCCACGTTTTTTAAATCCCTATCTCCAGTTTCATTTCACTAAGTTTGTTATGGTATAACTTTGCCTTGAAAACCTTCCACGGAAGGGTATGCACATAGCCCATTATGCCCCTTCCTAGTCCCTACATTTCATCCACAGCTCGATATTTGATAATTAGAGAAAGATGATGCAAAGTTGCCCCCACACATTTATATATGACTGAGGAGTGTAATTTAGCTCATTCAGAATTCTTGCAATAAGTTGAGCATACCATTCATTGATTGACCGACGCCATCACAAGTGCCAATCTTGCAGGCACTCTAAAGTAGTAAGATGCTCTCCATGTTTCTTTGCTTTGTTGCACACACTATTTTTTTTTCGAGGTTTACGGGGGGGAAAAATCCCCACCGCTTGTTGCATTCCACGAAAGTAGCCTTGAAGGCCCATGTTCTTACAAACAGCTTGAAGGAAATACAGGGGGATACAGGAGAGGAGAAGACAAACAAAATACAGAAAAAAAAACAAAAACTAGAAAAACACAAAGGAAAGGGGAGGTAGGCATCCGAAGCCAACCGAACCCCCCGGGAGGCCAGCACCTCAAAGGAAGACCCCTACGACTTGGCATGGTGAGCGACGGGCAATGACGAAGGACCTGCAGAAACCGAGACCAAAGCTCAGTCGAAGGGCGTCGGATAGCCGAGACTGGGGCGACGACACCGGTGTGCCGACTCCATGGTCGAAGGGCGACGCAGAAACGAGTCATGCCACTAGCACGAACCGAGCAAAGCCACAACTAGGGGCCATCCCGAGGACCTCAAGCCAACCACCAGACGAGGAACTCCGGTGAGAACCACACCGCAAGCAGGCAGACCAAGGGAGCAGGTAGTGGAATACTTGGACACCTACAGAAGCACACCAAGAGGCGTCCTGGCACAGTCGAAAGGCATCGGATAGCCGATACCGTGCGGCGACACCGGTGTGCCGCCGGCGAAGCCGAAGGGCGATGTGCCGCCGAGACCAAGCACAGTCGAAGGGCGTCGGATAGCCAAGACTGGGGCGACCACACCGGTGTGCCGCCCCCGTGGTCGAAGGGCGACACATGCCGCCACCGGTGTGCACACACTATCATATTGTTTTTTTTGCTTTTATTTCTTGTTGTGTCGCCTGAAATGAAAAGGCGGTGCTTGAGGTTACTAAACAATTGCAAATTTTCAGTTAAAAAATGTATACCCATCATAGGAATTATGCTTGTGCTTTGTGATCATGTGGGTCAGTTTACTTACAGTTACCTGATAGTTCTGAACTTGGCATAACTCATTTTATTGTGTTAACAGATTGAGCATACCTGCAGTGGGTTGGAACCTTTTGTTGTTGCTGCGATTCCTACGATGACGTATAGCTCTGAGGCCTTCCATTCAAAAGATGATGCCCAGTAAGTACACTGTATGATCTAGTGCTGACTACTGCTATATTTTCTGCTCCTATTTATCTCATATTTTGCTCAAAGCACTTACAAGGTGTCAGTTAGAATGCAGAAGAACACAATGTGTAAAGTATCAAACAGCTGCAAAATTATACCCCCTCCTTTCAATAATATAAGACCTTTTAGCTTTTTTTTTCATAAATACAGGTATCTAGACTCGTTTTAGTGTGTAGGTTCACTCATTTTGGTTATATATATAATCCACTTTGAAATATCTAAATGCTCTTACATTAGTGAAAGGAAGGAGTATTTTAAAATTGTGATGGTACGGTGCTCGAAGCTACGAGTTATCACCCAACTTATGAAGCATGTATACTGGACAGCTGGTCAGGTGCTTCAGTTAGAAACTGAATTGCAAAACCCAAATTAAAATGCACCTCACTTGCTAGCTTTGCAGTTGATATTTGTAGGCTATTTAAAATGCAACAACCAAATTATGTACTATGTTTCTTGGGTGAGATTTACAAGACTGTCCCTTGTTACTCTTTCGTTGTCTTCAATTGAAGAAAGGAAATGAGAAGGTCTGGTAGCTTACCACTGAAACCTCGCATAATAATCCAACATAACCTTTTGTGACATCTAAATAATGAACCTTCAAAATGGATTTCATTATGTACTAGATAGGCACGACTAGCCTTATTTCAATCTCATATACTTGATTCTCTTGAAATTCGAGTCAAGAATTTATTCGGTGAAAAGAATACTAGAAGATGGCATGTTTTTCTTCATTTCTTGTCCATATCTATGGCTTCATCGAGTTAGTTTCTTCCCTAGAAGATATCATTTGTTATACAGTCTTCCCTAAGGAACACCAAAAAATCATGTGAAAAAAATTCCTTTTGGGTTCTGCTACCTGCTCGATAAGGATTCTTTCCCATTCTTTATATGTACTGTGATATGTGTGTAGAATGCTCACATGTGACTTCTGAATCAAACAAGTAACAAGTTTCTTGTTTTTTTGTTTCTTTTCTTCAACAGGTGCTCCATATGTTTGGGTGAATACAACGAGAAAGAGATTCTGCGGATCATGCCCACATGCAGACATAATTTTCACCTTTCCTGTATAGACACATGGTTACAAAAGCAGACGACTTGCCCAATCTGCCGAATCTCGCTGGAATTACCCGGTGGAAAAGCTACTGCTTCCCCTGCCCCTAGCCCCCCACGGTTACTTGGCCACCCTGAGAGCTCTGTCAGTCGATCACCTCACTGGATACTGCCTATTCATCGTGATCGTACTGGAGGCCGAGAAAACAGACCGGCCTCACAAGAATCACTAGAAGTGGTCATTGAACTCCAACATGAACACCATTGAGGTCTAATCATGCCATGTTGGTGAGACCAAATTCTTCGGTGAGGAGCACCGAGGACGACTTGCAGAAATCGTGTGCATCCTTCTTGCAGCACGATCCTTTGGGACATAGAATTGCAGGGGATTTGTTTGCAGGCCTGGTGCCTAGGCAGCTAGGCATGCTTGTACATCCGGGATTCAGAGATTGTAGATTAGCCAGTTTCACCCCCTTTTTTCCTTTCTGTGGCTCTTTGGATGTTCTTTGTGATGTTTATTTGCTGTATATTATCAGTTTGTCGCGGGAAACAGTAATATAGATCAGATTCGGAGCAGCGAAAATATTTGTGGCTGCTCCTATCCTTGAGAAATCGCCAACACTTCTGAAGTTCTGAATTTTCATGCTCTGTTTCCTAATTTCCAGCTTCGATCAATCTTCAGTCTTAGATAGTATGTTGATAGGGCCGTCCTCACATAATTTCCGTCCGACTTAAATACACTAGCAAGCCATGTATTTGTGCATGTGGCTCCATTTAGTTCTGACACTCACGATTTGCAGATTTTAAGTCATGATACCCGCCTTTTGCATATTATTAGATGCGCATTTGACAATATACCTAGGCATATATTGGGCCGGGCAGGGGTTCAGGCCTAGCAAAAAAAAGCCCAAAGCTAAAAGTTTAGGCCCGAGGCCGGACCAATATGCCACGAATTCATGCCTGAGCCCGGCCCAACGCACAAACTTGGCCTGGCCTAGCCGGGGATTTTCGAGCCGGTCTGCCCATGCCCAGCTATACTTGTCAATCGGACTCGATTTAGTCTTAAACCAAATTTGTAGTTAGAATTGCAATGCCTTGGACGACACGTGGATGTGTGCCCCACTTGGAGGAGAGAAACCGTCTTGGAAATTTCCAAGTAGCCTCTCCTGCATCTAGAAGACACCAGCGCTCTTTAATATCTAGTTCATTAACTAGCTTCCCATGTTGTTTCAGTTCTAGAGAGTTTTTTCTGCTCGAGGGAGGGGGAAAGGAGCGATGGAGAGGGAGGCGGCGGTGACCGATCGATCGGAATGCTCGAGGAGGGGATACGATGTCAAGGCGACACCTGAGGTCGTGTTGATCGCGGCGGCAATTGCTCTGATCCGCCGCTACCAAGAGGAACCGCCGCCTTGTTTCAGTAAGCCTATCCTCACCTCGAATCATCCGTCGACATTCTATGTTGTAAAAAAGTAGTCGACTCTAGGATGATTTCTATAGAGTAAATAACTTGTGGGAGATTAACCAATCATTACAGACAGAGGCTATGTGCAAATTTTTAGGACAGCTGCTCTTCTTTGAGTGGGATCCACATCCACATGTCGTTCATGCCAGTACAATTCAACGCTAAACCTGATTTAGAACTAAATCAAACTCACAACAAATATGTGCGTGCAATTCTGTAAATTGTAAGTAGTACTAGGATTAAATCTAGTCATACACACGCACACGTACAGATCGTCCTTAGAGCATCTCCAGTCGCGTCCCCCAAAGCGTCCCCCAAAAAGATTTGGGGGACGCCGGCCCAAAAAACGTCCCAGTCGCGTGCCCCAAAGGCCGCTTCGGTCCGGACGTGCTCCAAATATTGTCCGGCGTCCCTAGCCCATCCCCTGTGTATAGAGTCTCTACTGGGGACGCCGGACACGACTTTTACACTTACTTTTTGTTTGGAGGTCGCGTTTGGGGGACGTGGCTAGAAAAGGGACCTTCTCCAAACGAAAATTTTGTCCGGACGTCCCCAAACGACTAATCCGGCGCTTTGCTCGAACATCGTTTGGGGGACGCGACTGGAGATGCTCTTACACTGAGATCACGCGCTTCTCGTTCCAATGGAAAAATCAGAGAGACCACGCACATCGTCTCCTGGGATCTACAGTATAAATGAGAAAGGAACAATCTGCACCCTGTGGTAACTACCTACGGTTCCCCCAGCTTTCTCCACGGTGGGTCCGGCTGTTACTCCTGTACCAACAGCAGTGACATCTAATCAACGCTGACGACGACACCTTGTACCGACCCCTTTTATGTCTTGTTTTCTGCACTGTGGGCGACTATGAGGACACATCATCGTCCACAAATGGTTTCTTTTTCTGGCTGGCAGTGATTCAGCGCCCGGTGTAACCGTGTTGTTGTTATTAATAAAAAGTAAAAAGGAGGAGAAGAGATCCTCTCAGCAACTGTAACTCTGTAAAGCATTTCTTTAGGAAGAGAAACGAAAAGAAATCAAAAGAAAGGGGAGCATCATCGTCGTCAGCCTTCCCAACATAGTCAGACCATGGCACAAGAGTATGTCACATCACTACGTAGCCTCCTGCGCCTTGCACTTTCACCATTTATTTTTCTCCAGTCTACCACGCAAGCAGTCGTCCGAAATTAGCGATTATATATCAGTCGCCCGTGATGTATGCGTGGTCCAGAAGGAATTGCATGGTCGCGACAAACTGCACTGGCCTGCGCGCGGCACGGCAGATTGACCACTTGTTAGGAGAGTTTTTTTTTGTAAATTAGTGGAATTAATTCCCACTAATCGCCATTGAGGATTGAAAAAAAATACTTCAAGCTTTGGGAAAAGGTAGGAATAAGTGAGGATTAAACTTGATCAATACTTCCATACCAAACAACTTTTTTTTTTGGAAATATACGTGGGGATTTAGCATTTAGTATGAATTATTTCCACTAATTTACACAAAACTCTACTACCAAACCAAATGGTCAATGTGCCACTAGGATTGGGAATTGGGGTTTTGTGGGGATACGAGAGAATTGAGTGAAGGTAGGGATTTCATCCAGTACTCTAGGAGATTATCCCTACTAATCTCTACAAAACCTCTAGTGCCAAACAAGGCCTAACAGAGTTGTTGTGTCTTGCATCGGTTGCTCAGTGGATTTTTTGCGAGCACAGCTGGCTCTCACAAGCATATGTGGCCTGCATCAAGTACAAGAATGAGAGCACTCTGTTGGTCACTTTGGCCATGATCTTCTGAGAAGAAGATGGAGTATAGGGAATGACGCGATGCCACCATAGTGGAGAGGGATTTCGTGGCGGACATCATCGTGGTGTGGGTAGAGAGAGTCCAAGCACCGCAACAAGCATTGCCGGATGAGGCGGCCTGATGGAGCTCTAGCTCCCATATAAGGTAAGCTCCCAAAATCGACACAATCTGGTCACAAAATCGTGTCTTGTAGCTGTAACTAGGCTTTTAAACGCACAATCTAATTGTCTATGTCGATTTGGGCTGCTTTATCCATGGCAGAGGGTTTATATTAATTTGTTAGTTTAGTTTACTGAAATAGGTGTGGGATTTATGCATGTATTGTTGTTGCATAAGCACGTACCAGTTGATTCATGTGTATTTGTGTGCGTTGGGTGGGGGTACTTTCTTGGCTGGAATTAACATAATCTTCTCTTTCTTAATAGATGGCCCCATTTTCCTGGTCTCACAGTGAGCCACGTCACCTTATTAACAAATTTCACCTCCCCACATCGTTTCCAGTCGTCGCCAAACCGACAGGCAGAAGCCGAGCGATTGCCGTTCCTAGCCAGACCCACGCGCCTCGACGGGCCAGCCGATGGCACCTCCCTTCCGATTGATTTCCTTGCCAGTCTGTTCCGCTCCATCTTCAGCACGACTAATGAATCCCCCTTCCCTTTTCCTCTCCCCCACCAAGAAAATGCAGGAGTAACCGATAGATCTGTTCTTCTCTTTTTAAGAAATAGATCTGCTAGATCCATTTCCGTCATCTGTAATTGGGTATCCAAGTCTCTGCTTCAGAGCCGCCATCGACGCCCCTTGCCTGCTGATATTGTGCCCCCACGGCTTTACAACCAATGTGCCGGCCGCCGGAGAGGGAGAATTTAGAGGAGTCTGTACGAACCTCCCTGAGCACCAGGTCGTCGTGGCTGGCGTTAATTTCGCATCCCGCGTGGTCTGTTTGTACCTGTGCGCTGCTGCCTCCCTGACGGTATTGGATGACGTCTTGATTGAACACATGTTCCTGATTCCTCCATTGATGCATGTCTCTATTGCTCATCCTCCCTCTACTTGCTACTTTACAACTTTACGTTGAGAATATCTTGCAGGATTATTGACTGCCTTCCATGCTTTCCTGTAATTATTATTCTGTACGGATTTTAGCCCCCTCGGTGACCTCTTCTCTCTGGGCAGACTGCTCAGAATTGTTGTTGCCTACCTCCCTATGATTACGGATGTGAAGAAATTTCCACATCCGTCTCACATCTTGAATCTTCATAGGTCTTCATCTCTGTCTTTACTCTTTAGCCTTCCTTCTTTTGATTTCATTATCAACTCTACATTTACAGGACTCTAGGTGTGGGCATATCTATCAATTGAATTGAACTTTGTTTCCAGAGCTTGCCAGGTTATAAGTGCTTATTGGCTTAAATTCAACGCTCATCACCAGGGCACAAGAAGGACTTCATCTCTTTCAGTTTATCCTGTACACTGTATTCTGTCCAGCTCTGTATGTATTCTTTGAGTTTATTTTGCTGGAATTTCTGTTATATGTATTTTCCAACAAATCGTACTATAATATAATAACGGAGCCTGTCTCATTACTTATTTTGTCGGTAATTTACCACCCATGCTATATTACAGTTGGATTACACGATGATGCCTTTTATTCCCCAAAACTTTTGTGTTCACATTGCAGATTCAACCATCCGCACATGAGTCACATGGTAGATCAAAGCAAATACATTACCAGGGATCAGATTAGGAGCATTGAATCAGTAGAAAAATCTGTGAAAATCAACAGCCAAGATTATGTTGAAAGTCTGAGAAAGAAGAAAATGGGAGAAGCCAGCGTGCAGGATCAAAGGTGTTCTCCACCTCCTATTGGTTTTCTGAAGATCGACCTACATTATCAGGAACAAAAACGGCTGTCCGAAAACTAAACCAAGAGCTGAAGCGCTTAAAGTTGAGCTCCCTATTCTTTTCCTCACACACTTGACAGGGCGACCCGATCGGGATGCTGAAAGGTCATACTCGAGACTAACAACCAAGTTCTGAACCACACAGCCACAAGATTCTTTTTGTTCCTTCTCTGTAATTGTTGCCCGAGGACATGTAATGTCGCGCTGATCTTTCAGCGGAGATAGCATTGTACATTGGCTTGGCTAAGCCAGATCCCACCCAAAAAAATTATGTAACTGTTGACACGGATTATGCTGGGAAGTCTGTCATAACCATAATGGAAAAAAGATCGGGTTGTTCCATCTAAAAAACATAATATGTTACACTTGATACTACATGACATATTCAGTATTCTACACTTCCATTCCCTGCAAAAAATTTCTCCACGTTTTAATATATTGTTCTTGCTATTTTTTGCATACACGATAATCATTTCTTATGTCCGCGGCAACGCGCGGGGTATCAACTAGTCTATGTTAGTGGCCATGTCATGTTGTATGGTCATCCGGAGAATGTCATTGAGGACATTAGTTATGAGATGTCATGCATGATTAAGGTCAATTATTGTGTGTCGATGCTAAAAATTGGCATGAATGGACTAAGAGATATCAGATGTGCCGAAGACACTCAGGAAATACTAATATTTGTGGACACTGGACATCATTTTATACCTCCATATTTTGAACACAACGAGAGTATGTGATGCGTCTCAAACGTATCTATAATTTCTATTGTTCCATGCTACTTTTATGATGATACTCACATGTTTTATACACACTTTATGTCATTATTATGCATTTTTCGGCACTAACCTATTGACGAGATGCCGAAGAGCTAGTTGATGTTTTCTGCTGTTTTTGGTTTCAGAAATCCTACAAAGGAAATATTCTCGGAATTGGACGAAATCAACGCCCAGGGTCTTATTTTTCCACGAAGCTTCCAGAAGACCGAAGGGGATACGAAGTGGGGCGACGAGGCGCCGACACCACAGGGCCGCACGGCCTGGGTGGGGCCCGCGCTGCCCTATGGTGTGGGCCCCTCGAGCCGCCTCCGACTCTGCCCTTCCGCCTACTTATAGCCTTCGTCGCGAAAATCCCAGTACCGAGAGCCACGATACGGAAAACTTTCCAGAGACGCCGCCGCCGCCAATCCCATCTCGGGGGATTCAGGAGATCGCCTCCGGCACCCTACCGGAGAGGGGAATCATCTTCCGGAGGACTCTTCATCACCATGATCGCCTCCGGATTGATGTGTGACTAGTTCACGCCTGGACTATGGGTCCATAGCAGTAGCTAGATGGTTGTCTTCTCCTCATTGTGCTATCATGTTAGATCTTGTGAGCTGCCTATCATGATCAAGATCATCTTTTTATAATGCTACATGTTGTGTTTGTTGGGATCCGATGAATATGGAATACTATGTCAAGTTGATTATCAATCTATCATATATATGTTGTTTATGTTCTTGCATGCTCTCTGTTGCTAGTAGAGGCTCTGGCCAAGTTGATACTTGTAACTCCAAGAGGGAGTATTTATGCTCGATAGTGGGTTCATGCCTCCATTGAATCCGGGACGATGTGACGAAAGTTCTAAGGTTGTGGATGTGATGTTGCCACTAGGGATAAAACATCAATGATTTGTCTAAGGATATTTGTGTTGATTACATTACGCACCATACTTAATGCAATTGTCCGTTGTTTGCAACTTAATACCTGGAAGGAGTGCGGATGCTAACCTGAAGGTGGACTTTTTAGGCATAGATGCATGCTGGATAGCGGTCTATGTACTTTGTCGTAATGCCCTGATTAAATCTCTTAGTAGTCATCGTGATATGTATGTGCATTGTTATGCCCTCTCTATTAGTCAATTGCCCAACTGTAATTCGTTCACCCAACATGCTATTTATCTTATGGGAGAGACACCACTAGTGAACTGTGGACCCCGGTCCATTCTTTTACATCTGAAATACAATCTACTGCAAACTCTGTTCTTTACTGTTCTTCGCAAACAAACATCATTTTCCACACCATACGATTAATCCTTTGTTTGCAGCAAGCCAGTGAGATTGACAACCTCACTGTTAGGTTGGGGCAAAGTATTGTGTTTGTCTTCTGCAGGTTTCACGTTGGCACCGGAATCCCTGGTGTTGCGTCGCACTACACTCCGTCACCAACAACCTTCACGTGTTCCTTGACTCCTACTGGTTTGATAACCTTGGTTTCATACTAAGGGAAAACTAGCTGATGTACGCATCACACCTTCCTCTTGGGGTTCCCAACATACGTGTGTCAATTACACGCCAGCAAGGATTTTTTCTGGCGCCGTTGCCGGGGAACTGAAGAAAGTTACACCACAAAGATTTCTAACTCCCACGTCAACTACACGCCAGCAGGATTTTTTCTGGTGCCGTTGCCGGGGAGATCAAGACACGCTGCAAGGGGAGTCTCCCACATCCAATCTCTTTACTTTGTTTTTGTCTTGCTTTACTTTATTTTATTTACTGCTTTGTTTGTTCTCTATATCAAAAATACAAAAAAATTAGTTTCTAGATTTACTTTATTTACTGTCTTGTTTGCATTCTCTATATTAAAAACACAAAAAAAATTAGTTACTTGCATTTACTTTATTTAGTTTGCTTTATTTACTACTGCTAAAAATGAGTAATCCTGAAGTTGAAGTCCGTTCGTTTAAGCAACAAGGGGGAGAAAGTTTTAAAGATGCTTGGTATAGAATTAGTGATGCTCATCATAGGTGCACTAAGAAACACTCCACTATTATCCTACTTAGGAACTTTTATGTTGGTATCTCTAGCTGGAATAGGTATGTTCTTGATACTCTTGCGGGAGGTAATTTCCTAGGCACTCCTGCTTTAGAAGCTAGTTGCATTATTGAGAGTCTAGTTGGAATACCACCTGTTAATGAAGCTAAAATTGAAATCTCTCTTGAAGATGTCATGAAAAAGTTGGAAGCCATAGAGAAAAATCTTCCAAGTGTTGAGACTAAATTGGGAATATTACTTAATAACACTGATAAACTTGATAAAACTCTAAGTGGAATCAATGAGAGAATTGCCGTTTTAGAAACTTGTGCTACTCATGATAATTGAACCCATAGGATTAGTGAACTTGAAGAAGCTATGGGAACCTTGGGTTCAACTTTTTCTTCTCTTAAGTTTAAGGAGAAAGCTTATGTGGGTAAGGAGCAAAAGTTCATGTATGTCTCTAAAGTGCCTAAGCCAAAAAAACTATTATAGGCCTAAAATTGACAAAGCCCTTAGCACCACTATGGATGATGGAGAACCTAAGATACCTATTGTGAAAAATTGTGAAAATTATGATATTGATGCTTCATCTCTTGACAATACTTGATTCACACTATCTGCGCCTAGCTGAAAGGCATTAAAAAAACACTTATGGGAGACAACCCATTATTTTACTTCTGCACTTTTGTTTTATATTGGAGTCTTGGAAGTTGTTACTACTGTAGCAACCTCTCCTTATCTTTATTTTATTGCATTGTTGTGCCAAGTAAAGTCTTTGATAGTAAGGTTAATACTAGATTTGGATTACTGTGCAGAAACAGATTTCTTGCTGTCACGAAATTTAGCAGCCCCGTCTGTAGGTAACTTAGAAAAATCTGCCAATTTACGTGCGTGATCTTCAGATATGTACGCAACTTTCATTCAATTTGAGCATTTTCATCTGAGCAAGTTAAGTGCCCCAGAAAATTCGTCTTTACGGACTGTTCTGTTTTGACAGATTCTGCCTTCTATTTCACATTGCCTGTTTTGCTATGTTTGATGGATTTCTTTGTTTCATTAACTTTCAGTAGCTTTGTGCAATGTCCATAAGTGTTAATAATGATTATGTCACCTCTGAATTTGTGAATTTTTGATTATGCACTAACCCTCTAATGAGTTTGTTGTGGAGGAAGTTTCCAAGGGTCAAGAGAGGAGGATGATACAATATGATCAAGAAGAGTGAAAAGTCTAAGCTTGGGGATGCTCCCGTGGTTCATCCCTGAATATTTTAAGAAGACTCAAGCATCTAAGCTTGGGGATGCCCAAGGCATTCCTTCTTCATCAACAACTTATCAGGTCACCTCTAGTGAAACTATATTTTTATTCCGTCACATCTTATGTGCTTTACTTGGAGCATCTGTTTGTTTTTGTTTTTGTTTTTGTTTGAATAAAATTGGATCCTAGCATTCCTTGTTTGGGAGAGAGACAAGCTCCGCTTTTGCATATGAACACATGTGTTCTTAGCTTTACTTTTAATGTTCATGGCGAAGGTTGAAACTACTTCGTTCATTGTTATATGGTTGGAAACAGAAAATGCTTCATGTGGTAATTGGTATAATGTCTTGAATAATTTGATACTTGGCAATTGTTGTGCTCATATAGATCATATTTCAGCTCTTGCATCATCTACTTTGCACCTATTAATGAAGAACTACATAGAGCCTGTTAAAATTTGATTTGCATGATTGGTCTCTCTAGAGTCTAGATATTTTCTGGTTAAGGTGTTTGAACAACAAGGAAGACAGTGTAGAGTCTTATAATGCTTGCAATATGTTCTTATGTAAGTTTTGTTGTACCGGTTTATACTTGAGTTTGCTTCAAACAACCTTGCTAGCCTAAGCCTTGTATTGAGAGGGAATACTTCTCGTGCATCCAAATCCTTGAGCCAAAAACCATGCCATCTGTGTCCACCATACCTACCTACTACATGGTATTTCTCTGCCATTCCAAAGTAAATTACTTGAGTGCTACCTTTAAAATTCTATTCTTTGTCTTTGCAATATATAGCTCATGGGAAAATAGCCTTAAAAACTATTGTGGTATTGAATATGTAGCTTATGTGTCTTATTTCTTATAAGTTGCTTGTTGAGCGGTAACCATGCTTCTGGGGAAGCCACCAACTATTACACCTTTGTTGAATATCATGTGAGTTGCTATGCATGTTCGTCTTGTCTGAATTAAGGGTGATTTATCATGATCAAATGGTTTGAGTATGCATATTGTTAGAGAAGAACATTGGGCCGCTAACTAAAGCCATGAATCATGGTGGAAGTTTCAGTTTGGACATCAATCCTCAATCTCTTATGAGAATATTATCTGTTGTTAAATGCTTATGCATTAAAAGAGGAGTCCATTACCTGTTGTCTATGTTGTCCCGGTATGGATGTCTAAGTTGAGAATAATCAAAAACGAGAAATCAAATGCGATCTTTCTCCTTAGACCTTTGTACAAAGCGGCATAGAGGTACCCCTTTGTGATACTTGGTTGAAACATATGTTATGCAATGATAATCCATGTAAATCCAAGCTAATTAGGACAAGGTGCGAGCACTATTGGTAATCTATGCATGAGACTTGCAACTTATAGGATGTCTTATACATAACACATATGATTTATTACTACCGTTGACAAAATTGTTTCTATGTTTTCAAAATGAAAAGCTCTAGCACAAAAATAGTAATCCATGCTTCCCTCTGCGAAGGGCCTTTCTTCTACTTTATTGTTGAGTCAGTTTACCTACTTCTTTCTACTCCCTCCGGTCTTATTTAATTGACTCAGATTTAGTATAAATTTGTACTAAATCCGAGTCAATTAAATAAGACCGGAGGGAGTATCTTAGAAGCAAACACTTGTGTGAACTGTGTGCATTGATTCTTACATGTTTACCTATTGCACTTGTTATATTACTTTGTGTTGAAAATTATTCATGAGATAAACATGTTGAAGTTGAAAGCAACCGCTGAAACTTATATCTTCCTTTGTGTTGCTTCAAAGTTTTCTACTAAGAATTTATTGCTTTATGAGTTAACGCTTATGCAAGTCTTATTGGTGCTTGTCTTGAAAGTACTATTCATGAAAAGTCTTTGCTATATGATTCAGTTGTTTATTCATTGTCTTTACCATTGCTTCGAATCGCTGCATTCATCTCACATGCTTTACAATAGTATTGATCAAGATTATGATAGCATGTCACTTCAGAAATTATCCTTGTTATCGTTTACCTACTCGAGGGCGAGTAGGAACTAAGCTTGGGGATGCTTGATACGTCTCAAACGTATCTATAATTTCTTATGTTCCATGCTATTTTTATGATGATACTCACATGTTTTATACACACTTTCTGTCATTATTATGCATTTTCCGGCACTAACCTATTGACGAGATGCCGAAGAGCCAGTTGCTGTTTTCTGCTGTTTTTGGTTTCAGAAATCCTACAAAGGAAATATTCTCGGAATTGGACGAAATCAATGCCCGGGGTCTTATTTTCCACGAAGCTTTCCATAAGACCGAAGGGGATACGAAGTGGGGCGACGAGGCGCCGACACCATAGGGCCGCGCGGCCTGGGTGGGGCCCGCGCTGTCCTATGGTGGGGGCCCCTCGCGCCGCCTCCGACTCTGACCTTCCGCCTACTTATAGCCTTCGTCGCGAAAACCCCAGTACCGAGAGCCACGATACGAAAAACCTTCCAGAGACGCCGTTGCCGCCAATCCCATCTCGGGGGATTCGGGAGATCGCCTCCGGCACCCTGCCGGAGAGGGGAATCATCTCCCGGAGGACTCTTCATCACCATGGTTGCCTCCGGATTGATGTGTGAGTAGTTCACCCCTGGACTATGGGTTCATAGCAGTAGCTAGATGGTTGTCTTCTCCTTATTGTGCTATCATGTTAGATCTTGTGAGCTGTCTATCAAGATCAAGATCATCTATTTGTAATGCTACATGTTGTGTTTGTTGGAATCCGATGAATATGGAATACTATGTCAAGTTGATTATCAATCTATCATATATATGTTGTTTATGTTCTTGCATGCTCTCTGTTGCTAGTAGAGGCTCTGGCCAAGTTGATACTTGTAACTCCAAGAGGGAGTATTTATGCTCGATAGTGGGTTCATGCCTCCATTGAATCTGGGACAGTGACGGAAAGTTCTAAGGTTGTGGATGTGTCTGTTGCCACTAGGGATAAAACATCAATGCTTTGTCTAAGGATATTTGTGTTGATTACATTATGCACCATACTTAATGCAATTGTCTGTTGTTTGCAACTTAATACTGGAAGGGGTGCGGATGCTAACCCGAAGGTGGACTTTTTAGGCATAGATGCATGCTCGGATAGCGGTCTATGTACTTTGTCGTAATGCCCCGATTAAATCTCATAGTAGTCATCGTGATATGTATGTGCATTGTTATGCCCTCTCTATTTGTCAATTGCCCAACTGTAATTCGTTCACCCAACATGCTATTTATCTTATGGGAGAGACACCACTAGTGAACTGTGGACCCCGGTCCATTCTTTTACATCTGAAATACAATCTACTGCAAACTCGTTCTTTATCGTTCTTCACAAACAAACATCATTTTCCACACCATACGTTTAATCCTTTGTTTACAGCAAGCCGTTGAGATTGACAAGCTCACTCGTTAAGTTGGGGCAAAGTATTGTGATTGTGTTGTGCGGAGTTCCACGTTAGCACCGGAATCCCCGGTGTTGCGCCGCACTACACTCCGTCACCAACAACCTTCACGTGTTCCTGGACTCCTACTGGTTCGATAACCTTGGTTTCATACTGAGGGAAAACTCGCTGATGTACGCATCACACCTTCCTCTTGGGGTTCCCAACAGATGTGTGTCAATTACACGCCAGCAAGGATTTTTTATGGCGCCGTTGTCGGGGAACTGAAGAAAGTTACACCACAAAGATTTCTAACTCCCACGTCAACTACACGCCAGCAGTATGCCAGCAATAAACTAGGATGATGTTGTGAGTTTTCTAGTCTCTGGTATGCCACCACTATTGATCCCTGTAAAATCAACAAGAATCTCTGATAGGCTTCGACTGAAGAACATGATCATGTCCCTATGCAAGTTTTTTCTCCATGGCAAGTTGTGCATGAAGATGATTATGTTGGTGCAAGAACAAGGCAAAGGAAAAGGGCTAGAAGCCATAGTGGCCCTGCATCTGAAGTGGATGAATCTGATAAATAGGAGGATGATGATGAAGATTAAGATTTTTATCCTAAAGATAATGTGGATTCAAATTATGATATCACTGACGGTGATGATGATCTTTTCAAAGAAAATGTAGATGTTGAAGATGACGAAGATGTAAAGAAGGATACGACAAATGCTTCAGCATTGAAAGGGAATGTGAATGAGAAGTCAAAGTTTCAATAGTGAAAGGGAACGAGAAGGTTTGCAAGAAGAGGATTCGGAGGGATATAATCTATGGGGACCATACTCTAAGGATGATACATCTGCATAGGGACTAAAACATCCAGAAAATTATATGTGCAACATTGAAAGGATCTGATCTACGGGAAAATCTTTTAGTCATTGGAGCTATTGATAAAATCAATACAAGCTTATAGTTGCAACACAATACAAGATATCAAGTTGCAAGTTAATGATAGAAAGAGGCTAAATGCAAGGCATGATCCTAATTGCACATATTTGTGGGAATCACATTCCACCATCACCAACTGTTTCGTGATCAATAAGTTTGCGGTTGAGCACAATTGCAGCAATACATTTAAGGTTCATGCTTTCACATCCAATTTCTGAGCACACAAGTAGTTGGAAGGTTTGGTGCCTGATCAAGACATGAACATGAAAAACTTTTCTAGGATTGTGAAAAAGGAGTGGAACATGACTCTAGGGAGATCGAAGTTGTAGAGAGCTAGGAGGTTAAACGTTAAGATCATCTATGGTGATGAAAAAGGCAAATACAAGATTCTTCGGAACTATGGAAATGAAATAAGAAGTAATCCAAGAAGTTCTTCTACCTCTCACTTGATGAAAATTGCAGGTTTAGGAGATGCTACATGTGCTTGCAAGCTAGCAAAAGGAGGCTCCTTCAAGGATGCATGCCTCTTTTATTGTTGATGGTTGTTTCATCAACACTAGATACATCTGCCAGTTGTTAATTCTTGTTGGAATAGATTCAAATTATTATATATTCCCAGTAGTTTCTGCTGCACTTGAAATGGAGGACAATGCTAACTGAACCTAGTTTCTTAAAACACTGAAGAATGATCTAGAAATTCAAAAATTACACCATGGGTTGTTATGTCTAACAAACATAAGGTAATCCTCAACTTGTTCTTGTACTTATTTATAATTAACCTTGTACCCTATGTAATACTAAACTTGTTCCTGATGATCTTGTACTTCTTTCTAGTTGACATTGTACTTGTTGTATACTCAACTTATTCTTGATGAAACTGTACTTGTTGCTACTTGCAGGACCTTATAAATATTCGTAAGACATGTGTTCCCTGATTCGGAACATATGTTCTATGTCAGACACATGCAGCAGGTCTTCCAACAGCTATTTAGATAAGATATTCTAAATAACCAACTATGGAGGATAGCACGAAGCAGCACAATGACTAGATTTGATTCCCACGTGGAAGCTATGAAGGTGCTAAATTTTGAAGCATGTGCTTGGTTAGAGGAATTGGATCAAACAAGTTGGGTTAGGGATTTTCAGAATGACCTACCCAAGTGTGATATCCTTGCTAACAATAACTATGATGATTTAACAAGTAAGTATTGCCTGATACCCTTTTCCTTCATCTATATTTGGCTATAAGTCATACATGTACTTATGTATTGTAATTTCTCACACATATTCTGGAAACTAAAGAACAACCTATTTTGTCTATATTTGATAGAATCATGTCATAGATAATGAGTAGAAACTACAATAAGCACAAAGAGGAGGCTAAGGTGGTAAGTATATGCCCTAAGATAAAGAAGAAAGTTTAAAAACATGTGAAATTTTTAATCAAGTGCTTTGTTAATGGAGCAGGAGATGGTTTATTTGTAGTGAAAGAAATGTTCATCTCTAATCCAATTAACGATATTGTTGATTTGAAGGCCAATACATGCACTTAAAGAATATGGAAACAATTAGGATCACATGTCCACATGTAGTATCAGTCACTAGGAAGAAGAGAGATCAGATCCACTTATACTTGTTGATCAATGCTACTTAGTGAATATACACAATATGGCACATGGAAACATAGTATGTCCACTCAAGCAAGAGATTGGGCGGAAGAAGATGAAGGAGACTCCAATCCTACCACCATTCTACAATAAGCATGTCGAAAGACCTACTAAGATCAGAAGGAAGGCACCCTGTGAAGTGGAGTGTAGGGGAGTAGGAAAGGAATGAGAAGGGATGGGGTTATTATGCACTACAACTATGTGGAGGGCCTGATCATAACATGAATGGTTGCTAATGGTACAAAAATGGACCACCACCATATGTAGCATAGGTCAACATGCATCCTCCTACACATCTACCTGAACCAGGTAGTGAGATGACACCTTCCTATAAAGATAGTGGTATTGAAAGTTTGGCCCAACATGTAAGCTCATCCCAATGTTTGTATGTCTATTTGATTTTTTTTATTCTTTACCTAACTAACTACAATTTGCTGGGGCCATTTGTGAGGAATATGGAACATATGCAAATTCCACAGAAAAGTTTCATCACTCCTTCTCAAGCCATGGCCAATGAAGGACAATCAATAACAAGCACTATTAGGCAAGGTGAGCTTGCTCAGAAGTTGCTAGCCATGTAACATGAGAAGGAGAAGGCAATGGAAGACAGAAAAATTAAAATTCTAGAAGCTACATATCAAGGTGAGGTGAAAAAGGTAGAGGAGGTAAAAAAGAAGAGACTTGAGGTGGAAATAAAAGAACGTTGAGCAAGAACAAGCAAGAACAGTTAATCTTGTAGCAAAGAGGGAGAAGAGAAGACATGATTATCAGATAAATAAGCTTGCAAAAGAAGAGACAATAAATATCATAGCATATGTAAAGAAAGAATTAGCTTAAAAGAAAATAAGAGAAGGTAGAGACAAGAAGGGAAGCCGGCAAAATAGCAAAAAGCATAAGAGAGAACTACATCAGTAGTTAGACCATGAACTGTACCAATAGTTGTAGACATGGCTCAATCAAGTGAGACTCTGGATGATTGAGATATTTTTGTCTCTCAAAAAGCAAAACTGTTTAACATGTTTGATGATTTAAGGTGTCACAACAAATGATGTAGTATTCTTCCGTTGTTTATATGTCTAAAACATATGTAATGCTATGTTTAAAACTTGCTAGGTTTATGCCCTTCTATTAAGTGTCATCTTGGAAGTGAAAACATGCCAGTTTGAATAACTATTGTAAGCTCATCTGTTTGGGTTAACTATGGCAAAAAAAATCAGGTTTGATCTAGCATGTTTGATATACGTATCCTATGTCAGTGGTTAAGCTTAATTTTTCCTCTCTGTATGATTTTTTCACATCTATTTGGGCTACCTATTGTATATCTGCAAAATGCTCAAATGCACCAGGTTATATAGCTCATTATAAATGCAATGACATATTTGTTATTTCAGTATCCAAGTTACATAGCTCATTTCAGATACAAGAAACAATGAAATTTGTATACTAGAATCTTCCAAATACTTGTTTACCACAAAACATAGACTAGGAGACATAGACTTGTAGTGTTTTTTTTTTTCATTACACGCCATAACTCAATAACACATACTAGATCATCTAGCATAGAGCATTAAAAGAAACTAAGAAACTAGACCATCTTTGAAACTATATGAACCTGGCATCTAAAGCTGCATATTCTTGAGAATGAGTAAGACAACTATATGAATGGTGTTTCATTGGTGTTATGTCAACGACTTACATACTACAACATACAATGGTATGCTGAGTCACCGCACGTGTTGCCAAATTCATACCAAAACAATGTAAATTTTAGAAAAGTACGCTGCTCAACAAAAATAACTCAAAAGTTCTCCCAAAAAAACACACCTTCATTTGAGCCAAGAGACCTACCCATGATGCTAGCACTTGTTGTCGGTCTAGCAGTTATGCTCCGACATCAACGACACACTCTGCTTCACTGTCCTACCGCGGGGCATGGGATGAGTGGAATGAAGGGACTATGGATGTGGGGCGCAGAGCTGCTCAAGCTAGCACTTGTCATAGCGACATTGCTGGAGCTAAACCTCGTGGACTCTAGCCATACAAAACTACGATGATGTTGTCATAGGGTTCTAAGGGGTAGAGGATTTTGGTTAGGGTCTTGAGCGAGAGGCCAAAGATTTTCAGCACAAACCATTCTAATGTAGTCAACGACACTTTTGCACATAAACCCCTCTTATATGTGGGCCCTCTTTAACGTAACCGTTCACTCGTTGTCAAGTGGGCCTCCCTTTTTTGCCAAGTCAACGGATACACAAAAACTCCTAAATCGGTAACCTTAAAAATCACACTTATCGTCTTTAGTGACTGGTAGTCCAAATGTAGGTGACCAACTGGAACCGCACCGACTAGTTCATGGACTATTCATTCATTTATAGTAGTCTATCGTCCCAACGTTTCCACATCATCAAATAATTGCGACCGTTCGTCATCGTCTATCCATCCATTTATGCTTGTCCTGATCTGCATCATGCACATGCCGATATATGTATATATGTACATGACTCATTAATATAGCAATCAATTTTCTAAATAAAGCAGGTAGTGTCATGATTCTTTATTTAAGGTAATGAATTTCATAGCATGACCTTATGTATTTTATGTCACGGGAAAAATTATGTTCACATATAAATGCAGTACAAATGTATATACCTTCTTCGATTGTCAGAGCAACGCACATGACGTCTTCTCATTAGGACTCTTTTATTCCGGATTCTTATAGAAAAATTTGAGAGATGGAATCCTTATGAGGTTCTTTTTTTTTGTATGTGCCATTAGATGTGTAGAATTGAATACTTAAGAAATATTTTGAGAGGGTCCAATTTCGAGAACACTGCATCTAGAATAATGTTTTCTATGGTTCTATGAAACGAAAATCTAGCGCACTCAAAGCCTTCTCACATTTTTTTGTAATTGAGAAAGGTTTAATATTCAAGTCGAAGATTTGTTGGCCTTGACTTTGAAATAGTTATTTCTCAAATATTATAGAAAACAACAAAATAGTATGTTGTGTACCCCCGAGGATGGAAGGTTTAAAGACAAAAGGCATACGTGTAGCAATATTCCATATGATAATAGTGTTCAATGTGTGGTATGCATACTTTAGATAGTTATCACAATACTCTGGTAAGTGAGTATTGCTTATGATAAACATACTGAAAATACAATATTAAGATCTATCAAAACAAAAAAGGCATCGCTAGTTTTTTTACTAAAGGTGTGTAGTATCATGATATGTTGGGATTCCACCACTTGTGGTCCTTTTTAAAGACATTGTGTAATTAAAATGGCCAAGAAACCAAAAGGCTAGCAATAGGGCCATTGTTTGTGAGAGGGATCTTTTTAGATACCAGTATATTGGAGCAAAAAAATAGAGACGTCAACAAAAAGCGCGCATGCAAGTTTTGTAGTATTTTTTTACAACTAACATGTTAATATTTGTGGGACGAAGTCTATACCTCTAAATTTTAATAAATAGAACATTCATGTGTAGACGTGCATAGGAACAACACAAAATGATGGATCTACAATACTCCCTCTCTCACAGTTTATTAGGCGTGCGCGTACTTCTAGGTCGCATATTTGATCAAGTTAGCATTAGTTATATTATAAAAATTATATCATTAGAAAGTTTAGATGTTCTATTTTCTAATGATATAATTTTTGCATTATATAATTTAAATTATATATGTCAAATTGGTGACCTAGAGATATGGGGAAGACTAGTAAACTGAGACGGAGGGAGTAGCAGTTTCAAACCTAAGAGCTTTTTGTGTTATAGAAGCAATAAGTGCAACGTAGACACATAGTAATATGCTCACACAACTGCGCCTATGTATAATGATAGTAGCATTTTCTCCCATTGAATAAATAGTCCACCTTAACAAGATACACAAGTTGTTGAACCCATGTCGAACCTAGGGTTTAATACTTGTGTGTTGGGAGTGGAATCACCCCTACAAATCAGCCACCATGCAACGGTTAGTTCTCTTTTGTCTATTTTTGTGTGTAGATCGTCCACTTGTACATTACCTTTGGCCGGCCAACATATATTGATTGTGTTTATAGTTTGGACATTGTATTTTTATGTTGCTAACCACAGATACCATGTGGTTGGGTGTATTTATAGTTATACTACTATGTTTGTTGATTTTTAGCTCATTGACTTCTACTTTGGGAAATACGGTCTAAGTTCCCGACAATTTATTTAATGGAAAGCTCGGTACCATTAAAGCTGGATACCTTTACAATATTGACATGAATATAGTGCTAATCCAGTTTTTCACTTTACAGAATACGTAGCTCAATCTGTACCATACGTTATCTATGTGACGCACCAGCCCCAGGTGCATGCATCTCTTGTGCAGCCCAACAGGAAACGGCAGAACATTTGTCAAAACCTGGTCTGAAATTGACACGGCGCCGCTCTATGCCGGTGGAACGCAGCGGCGGCCACGTCTGCTTTCGGAGAAGTGGCCACTTGGCCAAAAGGCTTACTGGCGAAGAAAAGAAAGATAATTTTAATCCAAGCACCCGACACGGCGGCCACCACCTGTCAGAGACGGTCACATTCACAAAGATCTTCGGTCAGCCACTTACGAAAATATAGTAATTAGCACCGCGACGTCGCCATCTCCGACGAAGGCAAGAGGAAGCAGCAGAGCAGGGGATTTTCGCCGGAGCTAAGCTTGATCAGGTGCTACTAATAGCAAGTAAGATTATAGTTTGGTGGAGTCTTGTTGCTCGCACCACAGGCGCCAGCTCACCGCTAGCCATACACACACTCTCCCGCTCAAACAACGCGGTCTAGCTCGGCTGCTTGCAGCTTGCGGCGCTCCCTCTTCTCCGATGGAGCTTTTCACCATGGCGGACCTCACGCTTCTCCCCCGCTTCTTTACCGACCCTTATATACGCCACTCGTGCGTCTCTCCACACCTACCACCTCCCCTTCGATCTGGTCCTCCTCTTCTCACACGCACGCACGCACGCAGACACCTCGAGACAGACGACAGGTATACTTAACTGCTCACCCGCACGGCGTACGCCATAGATAGATAGCTAATACTAGGCGCACTGCAGCTCTGCCATCCGTGTAGGCAGGTGTGTATATATAGATGCGCGTGCCCTAATGGTGCTTCATGGCTGACCAGCCCTCTGCAGCCTCCCCGCCTGCTCCTGCTCCTCAGCCTCAGGAGGTGCAAGCTGCTGCTGCAGGCCCGGCCACTCCTCCCGTCTCGCCCAGTTCCCCGCCGGTGCAGCTAGGCGTGGACACGGTGGGGGCCGCGACGGCGCTGGTGGCGGCGGCGACGAGCCCCGGGGAGCCGTCGCCGCGCTCCTCGGGGAAGCACCCCTTCTACCGCGGCATCCGCTGCAGGAACGGCAAGTGGGTCTCCGAGATCCGCGAGCCGCGCAAGACGCGCCGCATATGGCTGGGCACGTACCCGAACGCCGAGATGGCCGCCGCGGCCTACGACGTGGCGGCACGCGCGCTGCGCGGGGCCGACGCGCTGCTCAACTTCCCGGGCGCATCCGCCTCGCGCCCGGCCCCCGCGTCAGCCTCCCCCGACGACATACGCGCGGCCGCGGCGGCCGCAGCTGCAGCCGTCCTGCTAGAGGATAAGCCGCCGCACGGTGACCTGGAGCAGGCTCCTGACGCCGCCGCCACCGCTCCTCCTCCTGCCATGCAAGAAGACGCCACCGATGATGTGCCGCAGCAGGAGATGTCGACGGGCAATAACGAGGATCACTTCATGGACGAGGAGGCCATCTTCGAGATGCCGCAGATGCTGCGCAACATGGCCGCGGGCATGATGATGACCCCGCCGCGCCTGAGCCCCACCGTCTCGGACGAGTTCTGGCCGGAGTCAGGGGAGAGCCTGTGGAGCTACCACGACCCCTAGCGTGTTCTCTGCATTGGCACCTCCTCCACAGGACATGATGATCGACCGGTGAGCTAGCGGGCGGCGGTACACTATACAGGTTGCCAAACTGAATTCTCTAATCTGGAGATGATAGTATATGCATGGACCCCGGTACGACGAATCACCCTCTATATAGCTGCTGGTAATATGTGTGTGTGCCATAACTATAGACTGTGATACTACTATGTGCTAGCAAGCTAGTACTTACCTTTAAGTTTCACTTTTCTTTTCCTCCCGCTAAGGTCGTTTTCCTAGGTAAAGTTCACTTTGTTGATTCGCTCGGCTTATTGCTCGACCGTTTTAGTATGAGAGCAAGCAGGCGCGCCACTTTTTCCTTCTTTTTTGTTGGAAATGTCGAGTGGATCGCACATCGATCGCAGGGAGACTTGTGCCATTGTAACATTTTGTAACTGTAGACATAAAATTAAATATTTCGGCGGTGGATAAACTAAGATCAGCGCGGACGTGCGTGCGGATCCAATTTTTCTTTTGTTTATGACGTCTTTTGGCTCTAGTTAATTATATACGGATTGGGGAAGTTGGCCGTTGATGAGAACAAAAGAAGGAAGGAGTAGGTGGGCGATCTTTTGGATAGTGTGATCGGTGAAAGATCCATGAGCTATATGTTACTTTTTGGACAAGTCAAAATCAACAAATAGGAAGTCCTATCTACGCATTTTATTATTTTAAACATAATGAAATTGCATCTACTTGCAATATCCCACACATGAGTTCTATAATGCCTTACCATGGGTGCAACTACCTAAATTTGGAAAGTTGGACAAACGAGTATTTTGCTTGCTTTGTTAATTGCTAATTTGATTTGTTTGTGTTGTGTTAAAGTTCTAGTTTGTTAGTTATGTGGCAACTGTTTCACAAGTTTATTCTTGACCATATAAGTAATTCAATTGCGATCAATAACAGGTATGGTTTGTCTCTCAGTAGGGAACTTTTGGAACCTGTCACCATCTAAACTCAATATCTTGACCTCGCATTCAGCTTTGAGAGTTGATCCTTGGCCGTGTTCCTTGTTGCATAATTAATACTATCATATTTTGCAAATGTACCCAATTAATTCAGCTTTGAAATAGCAAAGCAGCCAAAAGCATGTCTTTTGCAAATGTAATAACCACCAACATGCATATGATACATTGGGTTGTGAGTTGAATCTAGGCTCTTTAGATCTGAGGACTATCGTCATCTACCAATCCCAATATGATAAACAAGTGGCATGGATTTTTGGTAAATCTGGTCACAAGTTCAGATTTGCATTCTATTTAATCTATATGTACCCAATGACAAACTGAAGTCGATTGTAAGAAACCACATGCTTAGACACAGTGAAAAGAAAGTAACAATATGCTCCAACAAAATGCTTATAAATATTATAATTGGGTTGGTGACCAACATATGAAAGATTATTTATGAATGGCAGGATTTTAATGTTGTGGCTTGGCAACCACGCACCCCAGAAAGAGATATTGCAGAGTCTCCGGCTGTTGGTCACAAAGTGCGCATACAGCTAGGTGTGTAAGCCCATGTTTCTGTCGCTGGTCCGCGGTCTAGCATCTATTCCTAGGTTCTAGCCATGCAAAGAAGCAACGCCTCTACTGGGCATGAGACCTCCAAACCTGGTCCGCGCCTTACGCCTTGGTGACCGCGGTGAAGAAGGTTGCCATGTACGCTGAGGATGAAGAGTAATGCATGTGCTCCTCCTACCTCAAAATCATCTCGTCCTCCCTCGTTGAGTCAAGGTGCACCTCAGAAACCCTTTCCCAAACAAGGAAGAACTCCATATAGAGCATCGGTGCCGAGATTTGGCCCGCGGTACGTCACCATGCTCACGCGAGCCCCTCTGTGACGCATGCCTTTCTCGCTTTCTCTTAAATTGCAATTAATCCAATTTGTATGACGTATTTTGGTTGTAGCCAATTATATAAAGATTGGGGAAGTTGGCCATTGATGAATGCAAGGTAGGAAGGGTAGGTGGTCGATCTTTTGGAGAGGGTGATCAATAAAGATCCATGAGCTATATGTTACTTTTTGGAAGTCAATTTCAGAAAATAAGAACTCGTATCTATGCAGTTTACTTTTTAAAATATAACAAAATTTTCTCTCCTTGTAGTATCTCACACATGAGTTCTACAATGCCTAAGTAAAAAAAAGTAGGGTGAAAATATCCAAATTTGGAAAGTTGGACAAACTACTCTTTGGCTTGCTATGTCAATTGCCAATTTGCTAATTAGTTTGTGTTGTGTTGTGTTAAAATTCTAGTTGTTTACCTTTTTGTTACGTTTGTTAATTGCAATTGTTTCACAAGTTTATTCTTGCTATATCATAATTAAATTTAGAGGAATCAGTCGTATGGTCTATCTCTCAATAGGAAACTTTTGGAACCTTCCACCACACAATATCTTGACCGCATATTCAGCTTTGAGAGTTGATTCTTCGTTGTGTTTCTTGTCACATAATTAATCTTTATTTTACTAAAATAGCTAAGCATCCCAAAAGCCTTCGTTTTACATATATGATAACCACCAACATGCATGATGCATAGGGTTGTGAATTGTATTTAATTAGATACAATGCTCCTTTTGCAGACATGAGGACCACAAGCATGCCACTAATCTCAATTTAGTGGATGAGCGGGAAAGATACTGAGTTTGGATTTGCATTTCTATTAGTATCTTTGTGTACCACTGATAATCTGAAATCAGTCGTAACAATCCACATGCTTAGAGACAACAAAATAAATCAACAAAATTACTCCAACCAAATGCTCTTAAATATTATAACTGGACTTATGTTCACATGCTTAGAGACAACAAAAAAAATCAACAAAATTACTCCAAACAAATGCTCTTAAATATTATAACTGGACTGATGAACAACATATAAAAGATTATTTATGAACGACCTTAACGTTAAGTACTAGTGAAAAGAGTAGGCCCAATGTTTATTTCATAGACACTTTACTATAGGTGAGCACTCACAAACACACAAACATAAAAGTGAATATACACATAACACACATCCCGAATTGGCACAATCGGAAAAGAGAATGATGAACCACTCGCCTCATGTATGGCTAAATATGACACCAAGATTAGACCCATGTGAAATACATGCAATATGCCTCACTACAAGAAACGCACGAGGGGCCGCTAGCCCTCGGCCCAGCCAGGGACGCCGTCGGCGTCGGCACTTTGGGTTCCCGGCACAGACAGTTTGGCCGTCGGCCTAGAAGGCTGTGCCAACGTAAAAAAAAATCAGTTGTTTAACTCGTTAATCTCTCGCAAGGGAAATTTTTAACTCTAATACTTCTCTATTTCTTTCGGACAAGCTTCCGTGAAAGAAATGACACCTTGATGATAATACTATCATATCAATCCAATAACCCCTATGCCTTGATGTCACACCTCTTTATTTTTTTCAATTCCAAACAATTAATTATGCAAACAACAATGAATAAATAATATTAATCTTGAATTCAAAAAACAATAAAATGATTTTCTTTTCATTTCCTTTTCTATTCATATGAAATAATTAATATCTTTAAATCCATAAATCGTAATTTGACAGATAATACGTCTAAATCGATTAGAAAAATCAGAGGAATCCAAATATAACATACATATCATATTTTGAACCTAAAAATTATTTTTCCAAAAAATCATGAGAATTAGATCATGTACATGTAGTTCAAATCTGACCAACTTCCTACCGATTTGGCAGGAATTTGTCTTTCCACAAGGGGTGGACGGAAATCTTTAAGATACCCTGGTTGGAAAATTATGCATGCAAGGTTGTCTAGTATTTTTGAAAAATGGGGTGGTACCATTGTGAAACTTTCATTTGGTGGCTGCTTCACAAAACACCCCGTTTATGGGACTCAAAAAATAGAAAATAGATTTTTGGTGCGACGAAAAGGAAAGCTTCCTCTTGCAACATTGTTCGCCATCCCAAGATTCACATGTGTGCAAAATATGAGCACATTATCACAAACTATGCCACGATTCTAGACACAAGGGAGTTTCGTCAAGTGCTTTCGCTTCACATAGCTAAATAATCTTCCATGGTTTGGTAAGTGTTGTGTGGGTGAACCTATGCTAATGCACTACCCCAACTTGGACTAATGCATACGTTTTATTATACCCCTTACAAGCATTCGCAACTACAAGAAAGTAATTAAGATAAATCTAACCACAACCTTAAACTTTGAGATCCTACACTCCCTCGTGCACCGGTTTCCTAACGGGGGTTTGGGTTTCTGTCGCTCCCGCAACCCCATAATTAGTAGCCAAATACATGATGCATCCCCCTAGGCACATAAAGGTGAAGTATCATGTAGTCGACGTTCACATGACACCACTAGAAGAATAGCACCACAACTTAAATATCAAACCAGTAAATATTACTCAACATAGTTCCACTAGTAATAGCATGACTTCTCCCATGTCTTCAAGAACTAAACGAACTACTCAAAAGACATCATATGGATCATAATCATAGGTGATATAATGATGAATAATAATCTGGACATAAACCTTAATTCAATGATTTTACTCAATAGCATCAACTACTAGAAGTAATCAACACCGGGAAAGTTCCCCTATGAACTAGACAAGTATTAAACCCAAGATGTTACAGCGGGAAGGCGTGGAGACGGCGGTGATGATGCTGCTGGTGGTCGAGATGATGGTGATGATGATCCCGATGAAGTCTAGCTTGATGGCGGTGATGATGGCGACAATTTCCCCCCTCCGAGAAGGAATTTCCCCGAAAGAATTCTGCCTGCCGGAGAGCTTTTCTCTCTCTCTGGTTCTCCACCCCGTAGCGGCGGCGGAATATTTCTCTGGTCTCTCCTTCGGTCTTAGATTTATCGGGGGGTTGAAATACGCGAGGGGGTGACGTCAGAGGTGGGCTAGGGCCGCCACACCAGGCCTAGGCACGGCCAGGGGGTGGCCCGCGCCTAGGGGTGGTGTGGGCCCCTCCTGGCCCATCTAAGCCTCCCCTTCTGGCTTCCTCTGTCATCTGGAAAAATAGGAGTTTGTGTATATTTTCTGGGAATTGTTGTTCTTCAGAAATATGATGTCTTGATGGTCCTTTTTCCAGCAGAATCCTGGCTCCGGAAGTTAATTTTCCAATAATCATCAAACATGAAAAAATAGATGGAATAACATAAGTATCACCTCTAAATATGAAATGTATCAATGAATAACAGTAAATTAGGATATAAAATAGTGATGCAAATTAGACGTATAAACTCCCTCCAAGCTTAGACCTCGCTTGTCCCCAAGCGAAACTGAACTTAGTAAACCAGACCACGGGTTTATGGAGTGAAGTATCGATAAAGAAAATACGGACAAGAAGTATCATACTTACCAATACACAAGTCATTATAGGAAGCAACTTCCTCTTATATAATCCAACTTGCAATGAGTAAGGAGTCACTAAATTATAGTGCATAGAGAAAATCATAATTGATGATCGCAAACTTTTGTTCTTGGTGAGAGAACAATTAACATATTGTACTTATCTTTCGAGCAGAGTGTTTATATTAGAGCTTATTGCAGAAATTACATGCTCAATCATTACAATCTCGTTTCAATCGTAGATAGCTTCCAACGTTATATTCATTCAGATAAAAGCATCGTGCTACACAAGGAAGAATAAAAGATTTGACTGAATGCATCAACACACATAAATGGTTGGATCACAACAACTCAAATGCTTGCTTGAGATAGAAGGAAAAAGGTTTACTGACTCAACATAAAAGTAAAAGAAAGGCCATGCGTAGAGGGAAACAAGATTACTCATGTGCTAGAGCTTTTTGTTTTGAATGCAATATGAGTGTTGGAAATATATTTTTTGAGAGGTATGCATGTCTATGTCAACGAATGGTATCAAATGATCTATCATCCTTTCATATAGTGACCTCAAGAGCGGCTTCCATGTAGTTCTCCAATGCACACCATTATTTAGGATCTCTCCAGTACATAATGTGCGGAGCATTATTTGTTTATTTGTTTATTTTATATTTTGTTTGGGATGGGCACCCGGTTGCCTTGCTCTTTTTGCAATATTAAAGACTTAGCACATTATTCATGCTAGTCACGGAATGAAGTCATGAAAAGACAATAAATCATTCAATACTTCCTCATGAGCTAAAACAAAACACAAAACAGGTAGTAATGTTTGAAGGTTTAAAGGTAGCACACAAGCAATTCACTTTGGAGTGGCGGTGAAATACCACATATAGGTAGATATGGTGGACACAAATGGCATGGTGTTTGGTTCAAGGTTTGGATGCACGAGAAGCATTCCCTCTCAGTACATGTCTTTGGCTAGCAAGGTTGGGTAGCAAGCATAAGAGTTGAGCGAAACAAACAAATATACATGTGATAGAAAACAATCATGCAATCTTCCTTGGAAGTACAAACGATTCAATCTTGAGAATACTAAGCTTATGAGTTAACAAGAAAGAAAGATAATGAAATAATATATCTACATGTATTTCTCTTTTTTCTACTTAAGCCTCAAAGTAATGTTGCTACTGACCAATGCTAAGTTTGCCAAGACCAACTAGAATTACTTGATGCTCCCAAAGTGATATCAGTACTAACCAACAAGATTAATCATATGACAGAAATTACAAACTAAAATAATATGTGAAGAAAGTAAATGATAAAAACTTCTCATTAATATTCCATAACGGCAACTCACACCAAGGGATACATAGATAATCGACTAAAGGAGAGATACTTCCACACTGCAAACTATCCTATATGATAACTTCACTACTCATGATATGACTCTACTGAAAAGTAAATAGGTAAAAGATAATAGTGTGATACCGCGGCACTCCCCCAAGGGGATGCCAAAACCAATGATGAATTACTCCTTCGGTGGTGGTGGTGCATCCTTCTCATCATCAAACTTCCAAGGTAAGGGCTCCCCATCAACAAAAGACGACTTGGTTTCCAATATCCTAAAACTGGCAGGTGAACTTATGCGACTAAACCTGGTCTCATACTCACAGTTTTGATTTTGAACGTCGTAGAGTTGTGCTTGCAACTTGTTGGTGGTCTCGTGAAGCGAGAAAATATCATCCCAAATATTTGCAACTTCCTTCATGTGCTTGCCAATGAGTTCTGCATTTATCTTGTGGGTGATGTCCACTTCGCGTTCTGCCATCTTCTTGTATATAAAGACTTCTTGCTCCAGCTTTTCCATCCTAGCCTCCAGAATTCCTTCTCCTTTAGGGCCCCGAACATCTTCTACTTGCACCTTCCCATCCTTGAGCGACAACTCCTTAGGATGCATCTTCAGCTCGTTCATGTACGGGTTGTCGATGTTCACGGAGGAGTGGTCCTTGGGTGATCCAGAAGAATATATGGTGGCCCTAAATTTGAGAACAAATCCTGGCAGAAACAGATCGAAACGAAAACACGACGAGAACACGATATACATGCCTCGGGGGATCCGGGGGTTTATATAGCAAAAAGTTTCGTAACAAAAGGAAGGGAACAAGGCGAAATCGGGTCGGATAGGGGGTACAGGGCGCCTAGACCAGGACTAGCGCGGCCTAGAGCTAGCCCGCGCCTAGGGGTGGTCTGGTGCCCCTGGGCTTCTTCTCCTACCCGTTTCCGTCTCGTAATTTTTCATATTTAGTAAAAAACGACAAAAATATAACCTAGAAAGTTTAACGCGGACTTTTTCTTACTAAAACTGTTACCTATTCGAAAACGGACTCTGCAGATTCCTGGATTTGCTCCTTAATGAATTCTTCCGGAGTCACCACTTGAGTGATATCAATATTTTCATTATAAGAATCTCCAGAAATATAATGTTTGAGTCTTTGCCCATTCACCACGTGTGTAGTGTTATCTTTCAATGAAGCAATTTTTATGGCACCGAAACGATACACCTCTTCAATAATAAAAGGTCCTTCCCATTTCGAGAGTAATTTTCCTGCAAAAAATCTGAGATGAGACCTATACAATAGAACTTTATCACCAACATGGAATTCTCTCTTAAGAATTCTCTTATCATGCCACTTTTTAACCTTCTCTTTAAAGAGTCTAGCATTTTCATAAGCTTCATTCCTCCATTCATCTAGAGAACTCAAGTCAAGCAACCTTTTCTTACCGGCTAGTTTAAAGTCTCTATTAAGTTCTTTCACTGCCCAATAAGCTTTGTGTTTTAATTCTAAAGGCAAGTGACAAGCTTTTCCATAAACCATTTTGTAAGGAGACATACCCATAGGATTTTTATAAGCAGTTCTATAAGCACAAAAGCATCATTTAACTTACTAGCCCAATTCTTCCTAGATTTATTAACAGTCTTTTGCAAGATAGATTTAACCTCTCTATTTGATAATTCTACTTGCCCATTTGTTTGAGGATGATAGGCTGAAGCAATCCTATGATTAACATCATATATTGCAAGGGTCTTTCTAAAACCGCCATGAATGAGAACCTCCATCAGTCATAAGATATCTAGGCACACGAAATCTAGGGAAAATGACATCCTTAAGCATTTTTAACGAGGTCTCACCATCAACACTCTTTGTAGGTATAGATTCTACCCATTTAGTAACATAATCAACAGCAACAAGTATATGAGTATAACCTTCTGAAGGTGGAAAAGGACCCATAAAGTCAAATCCCCAACAGTCAAATGGTTCAATTTAATAACAAGAGAATAACTCATAGGAATTTCATTGCATCTAGAAATATTACCAACTCTTTGGCATTCATCACAAGATAAAATAAACTTTCTTGCATCTTTAAAAAGAGTAGGGCAATAAAAACTTGATTGTAGAACCTTTTGTGAAGTTCTATCTCCAGCATGATGTCCTCCATAAGCACTACCATGACATTTTCTAAATATCTCTTGTTGCTTATATTCCAGAACACATCTTCGCATAATACCATCCACTCCTTCTTTATATAAGTGTCTGTCATCCCAACAATAATGCCTCAAGTCATAAAAGAATTTCCTTCTTTGCTGAGCTGTAAATGTTGGAGGCAAATACTTGAAAACAATAAAGTTAGCATAATTAGCATACCAAGGACTCTCTCGCGAGGTTACTTTTATTGCAGCTGATTATTCATTTGGAAAACTACCATTAACAGAAATAGGATCATAAGAATTTTTTTCCAATCTAGACAAATTATCAGCTAAAGGGTTTCTAGCGTCCTTCCTATCTACAATATGCAGATCAAACTCTTCTAAAAGCAACACCCATCTAATAAGCCTAGGCTTAGCGTCTTTCTTTTCCGTAAGGTACCTAATAGCAACATGATTAGTATGAATAGTAACTTTTGAATCAACAATATAAGGTCTAAATTTATCACAAACAAAGATACAACTAGAAATTATTTTTTAGTAGTAGCATAATTCTTTTGAGCAGCATCAAGAGTCTTACTGCAAAATCACTTGCACCGCACATAATTTGAAAGGGTAAATTCGAATCAGGTGGTTGAACAATAGGAGCAGTAGTTAAAGCCTTCTTTAGTTTCAAAAGCTTCCTTACAGTCATCATAAAAAACAAAAAGGTACAACCTTTTGGAGAAGATTAGTAAGAGGCTTCGAAATTTTAGAGAAAACTTTAATAAAGCTCTTATAAAAACCAGCATGACCAAGAACACTACGAATACCTTTAACATCCCTTGGACATGGCATTTTCTAAATTGCCTCCACTTTGGTTCTGTCAACTTCAATACCTCTTTCAGAAATTTTATGTCCAAGAACAATTCCTTTATTTACCATAAAGTGGCATTTCTCCCAATTAAGAACAAGATTAGTTTCTTCACATCTCTGCAAAACTTTATCAAGATTGTGCAAACAGTTATCAAAAGAAGTCCCATAGACAGAGAAATCATCCATGAATACTTCCACAATTTCTTCACAAAAACCATGAAAGGTAGCAGACATGCATCTCTGAAACGTAGCAGGAGCATCACACAAACCAAAAGGCATACGTCTATAAGCATAAGTTCCATAAGGACAAGTAAAAGTAGTTTTCTCTTGATCTTGATTTTTAACAGCAATTTGAGAAAACCCAGAATAACCATCAAGGAAACAAAAATGAGTCTTCTTAGACAACCTTTCTAACATTTGATCAATAAAAGGTAAAGTATAATAATATTTCTTAGTAACTTTATTAACTTTTCTAAAATCAATGCACATCCTATAACCAACTCCTACTCTTTGAGGAATAAGTTCATTTTTCTCATTAGGCACAACAGTAATTCCTCTTTTCTTAGGGACACAATGCATAGGACTAACCCATCTACTATCAGCAATAGGATAAATAATACCAGCATCAAGAAGTTTCAATACCTCATTTCTTACCACATCCTTCATCTTCGGAATTAAACGGCGTTGATGTTCAACAACTAGCTTTGCATCCGGTTCCATATTACTAGCATGCTGACATATAGTAGGATAAATCCCCTTAAAATCATCAAGAGTATATCCCATAGCTCCTCAGTGTTTCTTCAATACTCCCAATAATCTTTCATCTTCCTTACCTAAAAGTTTAGACCTAATAATAATATGATATATTTCTTATCATCAATATAAGCATATTTAAGATCATCAGGTAAAGGTTTGAAATCAGAAACAGGATCCTCCTTAGGTGGTAGTGTGATACCCAAATCTTCCACAGGTAAATTGTGCTTAAGCATCTTCGGATGACGAAGAAAAATCTCATCAATCTCATTTCTTTCCTCCATAAAGATCTCACTTTCGTGGTCCTCCATATATTTCTGCAAAACATCATTAGGAGCAAGAGAAATAAAGGCAAGTTGTTCTACTCTAAAATCTTCATTAGGCAATTCAGTTTTATAAGGAGCTTTAGCAAACTTAGAAAAATTAAACTCATAAGACTCTCCATAGAATTTAGTAACAAATTTCTCCTTCTTACAATATATATTAGCACCACAAGTATTCAAGAAAGGTCTACCAAAAATTTATAGGACAAGTCTTACTAGCAGCTGAACCAAGTACTAGAAAATCAGCATGATATTTGATCTTACCACATAAAACTTCCACATCTCTAACAATACCAATCGGAGAGATGGTCTCTCTATTAGCAAGCTGAATAACCACATCAATTTCTTCAATTTCACAAGAACCATTTTCATGCATAATTTCCATGTAAAGCTCATAAGGAATAGCACTAGAACTTGCACCAATATCACATAAACCATAATAGCAATGATCACATATTCTGACAGAGAGCACAGGAACACTAGTTTTCTTGGATTTACTAGGATGTGAAACAATATTTGAAGCATCTTCACAGAAAATAATATGTCCATCTTCTACATTTTCAGTAACAAGGTCCTTTACTATTGCTACCGCAGGTTCAATAGTTATTTGTTCATCAGGTTCTATAGCTTCCTTTTTTTACTTTAATTAACCACACTAGTTATAATAGAATGCTCCTTTACCTTGGCGGGGAAAGGTACTTTCTCAATATAAGGTTCAGGCAAAACACGATCAGCGGTACAAACTTCAATATTTCTAGCAGGATAACAATTAGCAATATCTTTATAAGGTGAATGGTAATTGTTCCACTCCTTTTTGGGAACTCAAGATAAGAGGCAAAAGCCTTAAAATAATTTGCAAGAATTTGAGAATCAAGACCATAAAGAACACTAGTATTACGAAAGTCATTAGTTTGCATAAAAGATTGAATGCATTCATAATCATAATTTATTCCCAACTTTCTTCCTTTATCATTCTTCCATCCTTCAGTATTTTCCTGAATGCGATCGAGAAGATCACATTTAGCTTCTTCCTTCATACGTGTAAATGATCCATAATAAGAAGCATCCAATAAATCCTTATCATGAAGGGAAAGCCTTGCATAGAAGTTATTAATTACAATATTACTGGGGAGCTCATAAATGGGGCATTTGAGCATTAGTGACTTCAATCCCCCCCCCCCCCCACACTTGGGCAATAATCTCTCCATCTTGAGGCCAGAAATTATATACTTGATTCCGATCTTTATGAATCTCACTTGGAGGATACAATTTGGAATAAAAGAGAGGTACAATTTCCTCTCATCCAATAGATCGGCCATTCTTCAGCATCTTATACCATTCCATAGCTCTTCCCTTAAGTGATAAAGAGAATAATTTCCTCTTAACTTGTTCCACTGAGATACCTGCACACTTGAACAACTCTCACAATTCATGTATAAAGAGTAAATGATCATCTGGATGGACAATTCCATCTCCAAAATAGCAGTTATTCATAACACGTTCAATAATTTTCATAGGTATTTTAAAAGGATCCAATTGAGCATGCGGTGATTCATCTACTACCGTAGCAGTGGTAGTAATAATCCCAAATAGAGAGTCAAATGGAGACGTCTCCATAATAAAATAAAGCAATAGCAGACATAAATAAAAATAGCACTTATAGTAAAAGTTTCCTTTACCAATTCCACTCTTCAATAGCGCTTCACTCCCCGGCAACGGCGCCAGAAAATAGTCTTGATGACCCACAAGTATAGGGGGTGTATCATAGTACTTTCAATAAATAAGAGTGTCGAACCCAACGAGGAGCAGAAGGTGTTGATGAGCAGTTTCGATCAAGGATTCACTGTAACACTAGCAAACAAGTTTTCAGGGGTATTTGGTATTGCAGATAAATAAAGTACGAGTAAATAAAATATAGTAATAATAATTGCAGCGAGTGGCCCAATCCTTTTTAGAGCAAAGGACAAGCCGGTTGTTGTACTTATGATGACCAAACGTTCTTGAGGACACACGGGAATTTCGTCAAGTGCTTTCGCTTCACATAGCTAAATAATCTTCCATGGTTTGGTAAGTGTTGTGTGAGTGAACCTATGCTAATGCACTACCCCAACTTGGACTAATGCATACTTGTGATTATACCCCTTGCAAGCATCCGCAACTACAAGAAAGTAATTAGGATAAATCTAACCACAACCTTAAACTTTCAGATCATACACTCTGATAACCCACAAG
>NC_061509.1:224315585-224344694 GCF_022539505.1 Lolium rigidum
TTTTCCGAAAGTTGGATTTCTGCACAAAAACGAGACACCAGAACAGTTATGCTGAAAACAACGTTAGTCCGTGTTAGTTGCATCCAAAATAGACAAATTAGAGGCAAAACAACAGCAAAAGTGTTCGGGAAAGTAGATACGTTTTGGACGTATCACACTCCCTCGTGCACCGTTTTCCTAACGGGGGTTTGGGTTTATGTCGCTCTCGCAACCCCACAATTAGGAGCCAAATACACGATGCATTCCCCTAGGCCCATAAAGGTGAAGTATCATGTAGTCGACATTCACATGACACCACTAGAAGAATAGCACCACAAGTTAAATATCAAAACAGTAAATATTACTCAACATAGTTCCGCTACTAATAGCATGACTTCTCCCATGTCTTCAAGAACTAAACAAACTACTCACGAGACATCATATGGATCATAATCAGAGGTGATATAATGATGAATAACAATCTGGGCATAAAACTTAATTCAATGATTCCACTCAATAGTATCAACTACTAGGAGTAATCAACACCGGAAAAGTTTCCCCTATGAACTAGACAAGTATCAAACCCAAGATGTTACAGCGGGACGGCATGGAGACGGCGATGATGATTGTGCTGGTGGTGGATATGATGGTGATGATGATCCCGATGAAGTCCAGCTCGATGGCGGTGACGATGGCGACGATTTCCCCCCTCCGGGAAGGAATTTCCCCGGCAAAATTCTACCTGCCGGAGAGCTTTTCTCTCTCTGGTTCTCCGCCCTGTAGCGGTGGCGGAATATTTCTTTGGTCGCTCCTCCAGTCTTAGGTTTCTCGAGGGGTTGAAATACGTGAGGGGAGACGTCAGAGGTGGGCTAGGGCTGCCACACTAGGCCTAGGAGCGGCTAGTGGGCCCGCGCCTAGGGGTTGTGTGGGCCCCTCCTGGCCCATCTCAGCCTCCCTTTCTAGCTTCCTCCGTCATTTGAAAAAATAGGAGTTTTTGTATATTTTCTGGGAATTGTTGTTTTTCAGAAATATGATGTCTTGACGGTCTTTTTTCCAGCAGAATCCTGGCTCCGGCAGTTAATTCTCCAATAGTCATCAAACATGCAAAAATAGATGGAATAATATAAGTATCACCTCTAAATATGAAATATATCAATGAATAACAGTAAATTATCATATAAAATAGTGATGCAAATTGGACGTATCATGGTACCATTGTGAAACTTTCATTTGGTGGTTGCTTCACAAAACACCCCATTTTTGGGACTCAAAAAATTAAAAATAGCTTTTTGGGGAAATGAAAAGGTACTTCCTCCTGCAACATAGTTCGCCATCCCAAGATGCACATGTGTGCATAATATGGGCACATTATCAAAAATTATGCCATGATTCTAGCCATAACATTAGTCGTTTGGCCTGAATGCCATAAAATATCGAACATGATAGCTCATTTCCGAGAAGTTTTTTTTTTGAGATATTTGCAATATTCCAAGTTCGATATTTTCCAAGATAGATCTTATTTTAATGCAAATTTTGGTATATCATTCATATTTTTCTGAATTATAATGGTTTAGTTATGATTTTCTAAGATTAATGTGGTAAAATGGAAAATAGCTATGGACGCCAAAGCCGTCGGCACATGCCTAAAATAGAAGAAAAAAAGTTGTGCTAACGGCAAAGCTATCGACACAGGCTTATTACCTCACCGTCACGGTGGAGAGGTTGTTATGACGGCTGACCTGTGCTGACGGCCAGACCAGGTCTATGCCGTCGGATGCCATCGGCACAAGGCTTCATGTGCCGACGGCTTGCTTGCTGGTCTGGCGCTGGGAGTGTGGACGGTGGAGGGGCGGCGGCTAGGTCAGGGAAGAGCGGCGGCGGCTAGGTCTGGGAGTCGATATTAACTAAAAATCACCTTTAACCGTACCTGATGCAGATTTTCCTTCCATACGATATTATAAGGTCGGGTTTTACTATCAGAGAGATAATAGGGCAAGAAACCACATTTCAGCATGCTCGTGCAACAAAGAGAGAGAGAAAAAAGATGGTTCAAAGCGTACCTGATGTGCATATATTGACATCAAGTATAATGTGAAAAATCATCAAAATGAATCCCAATTGGTGCAGACATAATGTGTCCGGTATCGTGTAGCAGTCGAGAATGTATGTAATCCCTCTGCTTCATAATTCTTGTCGTGATTTTAGTTTAGTAGCACTAGCCTGTGCAATGTGCGTGACCTCACGTAATTAACTGATTTTTTTTAGATAAAAGGGATTTTCTCCCTTATTTTATTAAGGAAACCAAGTTTGTTACTACAAAGATCACAGACCAAACCATCAAACACCCCACAGACACACATACTTAAAGTTTTTACAGATCCAAGTTCAGTTCAGCAGCGAAGAAGAGAGGGGGAACTGAAAACAGATTTAGAGCATGTCTAACAGGCCCCGTATAACCCGCCCACCCCGTAAAATTCCGGCGGGATACGGGGCAGGCGCGATTTGGGGCATCTAGCAGGCCCTGTATTCGGGCCGGCCCGTTTCGGCGGAATACGGGGCCCGGGAAATTGGCCCCGTCGCCCCGTACTTATACTGGGCGCAGGTGCGAGTGAGGGGTTAACCCCTCACTCGCAACCCTACCTCCGCCGTGCGCCGCCGCCTCCGTACTTAGCTCCGGCGAGCAATTCCTCACTCCTCCGCGCCGCATTCCACCCCAGATCCGGCATGGACGCCCGCCGTTGCAGTACCGCCTCGCCGGCGAGCGGATCGAAGCGATCCCGCTCGCCGGACAACATGGAGGATGTGTGGCGGCACCAATGCAAGAGATCCATCGCCGTGAGCCGGCGTGCGGCCTGCAGGTACGCCGGCGCCGCGTACGTCCCGCCGAAGCTTGTTGAATTCGCGGCGGGCGGGCGCTGGTACAACGAGGATCCGCCGATGAAGCCGATGAGCGGGCCCAAGTTCGACGAGTGGCGCGCCGACTGGGAGCGCCGCCGCTGGGCGAAGGAGGCTTGGAGCAGCGGGAGCACCAGCGCCGGAGGAGCTCCGCTCGCCGGCGAGGAGGAGGAGGCCCCCGACTTGTTGAAGGAGCTACGACAGTTCCTCAAGGACGACCCCAAGAGGAAGAGGGCGGAGGAGGAAGAGGTGGCGGCGGCCATCGCCGCCGCGAAGGAGGCGGAGTTGCGGGAGGCGGAGGCGGAGGCGGACTCGTACCTAGTCGACTTCCCCGAGTAGGATCGCACATTCTGGATGTAGAATCGTTGATCCGTATGTATGATCCGTAGTATGATCAATGAAACTGAACTTCCTAGGTTTTTTTTTGAAAATACGGGGCGAAATACGGGGTCTGCTAGACGGAATGGCTCTTCCGTTAGCAACTTTTCGATACGGGGCGAAAAAGTGGCGAGATACGGGGCAGAAATATAAGGGGCCTGCTAGACATGCTCTTAGAGCATAAGAGAGAGAAAAGCAGAACTGCATCACAGCCAACTTTTTTACTCCTTTCCTTCCTCTTCCAACTCTTCTCCCATTTTTATTCCTCTTCTACATTGTCAACCTTAGTGTCCAGGTGACCCAACACTTCCTTGCTTCAAATGCTTCTCTTGCTACCCTTTCTAGCACCTTAGCACAGAACTTCAATCTGCTCCTAGCGTCCTCCTTCACCTGCAAAAGACTCCATGTATTAATATAGAAACAAATTTTCAGAATAACTGCAAAAGGTTCATCAGGCCATTTTTTGTCAAAACAAGCCAGGTTTCTTGTTTTCCACATACTCCACATAACAGCAGCAATTCCCACTGTAACAAACTCTCTTCTCATCCCCCTAAACTTTTTCAACCAAGTGGAGATGCATTGGTCAGCAGTTTCAAATTGAAAGTTCATACCAAAAATGCAACTGACTACATTCCAAATATATCTAGCTAGGGAACATTTGAAGAAAAGATGATTGATAGTTTTATTGCATCCACAAACAAAAAAGACATTTCTTGCACTGATGTGTATCAGGCTAGGGGACGTAATTAACTGATGATCAGTAAATAACAGAAACCAAGCAAAGAGGACAGGTTAAGTAGCTTGCCATGCATGATCATATCACGCACACATGCATATATGTGTACAGTGCGATTCCTCGTAGCCGAACGCCCGTTGGTACTTCGCCACTTCGCCAGGACGTACCAACAGGGCACTGGACGGAGAGAGAGTGGACGACATGACAACATGCGCTAGTGTTGAGGTGACTTGACCCCCTAGAGACAAGTACCGTTCACACTCAGTGGCCACACCTTGGCGCTGCCGGCCGGCGATCGAGCGCATCGGCCGGCCGGTACACTAGTCCACCGCCGGCCGCCGCACATGCATGGGACGGACGAGGATCATGGGACGACGACGCCCATTGCTTGGTGGATGCGTCTGGCCGTCGCCGATCGATAAAGGAGGCGGATCCACCTACGCGACAGCGTCCTTTACCAGGGGTACGGCGCGCGTGTCACGTCGGGATTCCAATGTACGATGGAATGCGACGACGCCTCGCGCCGAGCGGCGGTGGGCCGGCCGCCGGAGGAGCGATAATGCTGGCCTCACGGACGCGCGCACCGTGCTCGCCGTGCGCCTGTCCCCGGGGCGCGCGACCGGCCGTGCGTGCTGAGCTACGAGGACAAGCGCGAACAATGGCACCGGCTGGCTCGCCGTACGGCCGTCGGGCCTCCGGGATGGACCACCCAGCCAGCTAGCCCTGGGGTTCTGATCGAGAACCTCCGATCGAGCTACATGGCTCGGATCATTGCTGGCCGGCGAGTGATTAGCGCGCAAACATGTCCTATCTGTCTAGCCGTTCTTTGTACGGGGATTCATTGCTGGGGAGTACTAGGATTGACTGCTGTTGCGTTTTAATTGGTTCATCTGACAAGTGGTAGTACCTACTATATGTATATATATATATATACTAGTAAATTTGTCCGTGCGTTGCTACGGTTGATTTAAGGATAATCTTACAATTGCAAATTAAAAGCAAGTCGATCAGTTGCTACTCACGAAATTCTTTGTAAGATCCTTCTCATGACGGCGCTACATTGCCGAAGTGTCAACAATAGCGCACGCCACCACGCTTGATCAACATTCACTGCTCATACCCGAACCTTTTATAGGAAGAAACTTATTCATTCTCTGATTCAAGATGAGGGTACCAATGTTGAACAAAAACATCTCAAATTTTACATTACTAATTATTATAAGGATCTATTTGGGGAACCAGAAGAAGGAACTTTTACTATGGAAGAATCCAGAATCCAAGATATTCCCCAAGTATCCAGGGAAGATGATTAACCTTTTATACTGCTATAAAGATAATAAGTTTTATCTACGTTCGCTCAGACCCCGAACCGTCGGGCTCTCTTTTCCATTAATTTGGTAAAATCAACTACACTAACAGAAAAAGCTTATCATCGGTAAAATACACATCCCAGAATATGATTCATTCTCTGGAACGCAGAAACTTGTGTTGTTTATGTGGTGGTTTAGGTACACAATGAACTTTGAAACAAACACTCAACAAGAAACCTGTTCAGAAAAAAACTCACCAAGAACGATCACTCGGGCTATAATCACCACAACGAACAACACTGCACTTATTAGCTGATGGCCGTATAAACCTTATATACAACTTGAAGGGCTTGGGGAAGACATCTCGCGTGAACTTCTGCGCCCTGCTGATGCTCCCCTTGATCTTCAGCTTACTGCTGCACAACAACTCTGAAAACATGCACCCTTCATCATGAACTCGTTCTGCTGCACAGTAACTCTAAAAACATGCACCCTTTATCAAGAACGTGTTTCACCCAATACACAAGTACCCGCGGGTCGTTCAGCACGGCCAGCCAGCCGTGCGAGACGCTAGTACCCAAAGGGAAAATAGTGCAAGCCGGCGTTGGGAAAAACAGCCTTCCCCACGGCGTTCTGGTCCGGCGCCGTCATGGGGTTCTCCCAGTCGTCATTGGGCTTCCTGGTGCTGTATATTAGATCACGGGCTACAGGCTCGACGGCTCGTCCATGGCGATGTTCCAGAGGGATGGTGGAAGCATCGCATACGTCGGCGCCGATCTCGTTGCCAAAGTGGGCAGGAACATCCCGAGAACGACGCAATGAACCAAGCAATGCTCAGGTTGGCCGCCGCTCCAGTTCCTACGCCTTGTCAGGTCTGGCCGAGCTTCAAGGTGCCCAGGGCGATGATGCAGATGCCGGATCAAGCTGGTAACACATTCTCTTGGGCCGTTGAGGTCAGACATCCTTCTCCATGATGAATTCCAGCAAACTCTGCGGCCATCCATACCAACGGACCCCACATATCACCGGCGGCCGTCAGCTGCAGTTCGACGTAATCACCCGTACAACCATTGCTTCTGGATCGAGCGCACATGCGGTTGATCGATGGTCCGCAGGTGTATTCAGTAGCTTTCGTCAGGGTCTCGATCTCGTTGATTTCCGGTGGCTCTTCTGTATATAAATATAGTTTGGCGATGGAGTACGGAGCGGAGTCCACCCGTCGACGAAACAAAAGCAAAACGGATTTGAACCTGCCTCTATAATCGTACGATGGCAGGACTAAGGGCGACGTACGAAAATTAACAAACAAAGCGAAGGGACGACGGAACTTGACGGACCAAACCGCGGAAACACTTCTCCCTTTATTATTAGGTATAGATATAAACCTGGATTAGAAGTTGGTAAAGACCCACAAGTCTGAGTGAGGTACTTGAATTCGATCAGGAATTTCATTGATCTCGGGAAAGACAAAAAGGATAAAAATGTAAACTTACTTGTTTGGAATATTTAAAAATAGTCTTTGTTATTAGAACTTTTATTTTTTAGCAAAGGTTGAAGCAGAAGCGCTAATAATTCGTAAGTTTAATCTATCTATACCTAATAATAAAGGAGCTAACGTTTCCTTGGTTTGGTCCGTCAAAGTGCGCTTTGGTCCATCCAAAAGTACGTCTTCATAAGTCACCGAATCGCTATGGTATGACCTTCACGAGGGATCGTGCAAACCAACATACATACATAGTAGGAATCCATATCGGTTCCGTCAGTAGGCTTCACGTTCATCGAGCAGAGTCCAATGAAAACCAAACCAGTCTGGTTCTATATATGTGCTTGGCCTACTCTGGCCGTCGCATCATATCAATCGATTAAATAGATCTCCAGCCCTAGAAAACTCTCGGCGGCGCGGCGACAATGGACACGGGCACACGGCGGAAAACAGCCGGTGGCATAGAGGCGAGGATGGCTGCATCCCGCTAGACCCGGCCTGTGTCCAAGAAAGTGTTGGATGGCGTAGTCGCTCGATCAATGTCAGATTCGTTTGGAGCTCGACGGGCGGCTTACCTTTCAACCTAATGGCCAAGTCGACGCCAGAGACAATGAAAGAGATTGCCAATCAATCCATCGACAAATCCATAGCGTGATGTCGCGTGCGGCTGCTTTGATCGTGCGCGGAGGCCGGACACGATCGAGAGGGTGGCGTCCGTGCCTGCTGCCTGCCTACACGCCGGGTGTGCTCGCCACGGGCCCACGCAGCGCAGCGCTATGAGCAGATACCCTGCGTGAGGCACCATGCGAGATGGAGCGCGGCGCTGCCGCTTGCCATGCATGATCGGGGGACATGGCATAGGTGGTGTGCGCGGACGGGGCAGATGCTTGGCGTCGCTTCCAAGGCGGGCTGGTGCGATATGGATTGGCACTGCTGGTCGAGGCAGCCGGCCGGTTTCGCGTCTCAGTCTGCAAGATGGATTGCCACATCAGTTATGCACCTTGTGAAGTATAGCGAGACATGAGTGCCTTGTCTGGAAGATTTCGTCAATGCACTGATGGGTTAAGCTGATTTTCTAACATTGATTCATGGACAGTTGGAACTAACAATTCTAGCTCATTTATGTGAACAATTGGAACGAGTGTCCACGGACCAGGGTGGTTACCGGTCAATTGTGCATCGTAATTAGTAGTATCAAGTATAAGATCCAGTCAGAAAATCGCACAATCGTTGTCGCCGGCGAGTTATCATCTCCCACTTCCGGCATCAAGAGGACATCGAAGCACGCCACACACCTCAGATGAACCAGTGGAGAGCCGCCACCCTCTTCTCAATGCCGTAGTGGCTGCTGTTCTAGCCCTACGCCACATGGAGGCAGCGCTGCGGCCCACCGGGGTTGGGATTTGATGCACTCATGGCGGTGCGAGCCTGCGAGATAGCTGAACAAAAGTAGACAAGCTTTTGAGTTCTCCCGTGTGAGTTATTTTTTTTTATTAAATCACATTTAAATTAAAATGAAGTAGAATATTATGTTTTTTAGCTATACGTCGCTATTTCTTTCAATGTTTGGGCACTCTGTTTACATGTGGCTTAAGATTAAAATATAGGAAGCCTTGTGAACCTCTGGTGAAGACCACCAAAACCTCGTAGAGCCTACTCGAAGGGCGCGCGAAGCCGGCGGGCAATGTCAGGAATCACATTCTACATTACTCTTCCATGGCGACATACATTGGCAAGCTATAAGTTGTTGCGCAATTGCGCTATATAATCTATTCTCTAGAATTTCAAGGCAAGAGCCATCACGAAACATGACGAAAGTAGTGGACGATGGACAACAACTGCTTAGTCGGCCGTGGCGAGGTCAACTATCATATATATCATCTAATGGTATATGATAGTTCAACAAGAAGTAAGGGATATATTTAGGTTGGTCCATATGGGTTTTCTATGTTTTTCTCCAGGTGCAACGCACGGGGAAATTTCCTAGTCGTTTTCTAAAAAAGTTACATATGAGATTATGAGCGTGAGCATGAGTAGATTGATTAGAAACATGCAAATATTCATAAAACAAACATTCATACAACAATATAACCATTTGCTAAGTTTCTAACTTATATCGTACCAATCTGATTTTCTAATGTCACACGCATCATAAGCACTCATATTATTTTCCGAAGATCCAGATGCTTAACTTCCTTACAAATAACTATGTGTTTGAATGAGAATCAACCTGAGGTTCGGTGGTTAGCAGGGTGGTTGTACCCCCAGCCTATCAGAGTTTAAATCTCACGTTTGATATATGTGTGTCTCATAAAGGTGGAATATTCTTTCAGTAGGAGGCGACGTTCCCGTCGACAGCGAAACGCCTGTGGTGACTTCGTCAATTTCAAGATTTGATCCGCCGGCCCAGTCTTCCGGAGGTGCTCATAGGGGTAGTGTGTGTGTGTGCGCGTTCATAGAGGCGAGTGTATACGCGTGTATGTGAGCGTCTGCGTTTGTACTGTGTTTCTCACAAAAAAAATGTGTTTGAATGTTTTATTTTAAAAATTTACAAAAAAAAATCTATTTTTTTAGAAAGTTGGTAAATATCTATGTACAGTGATAAAAACTTTTTTGGTCTTGAGTACTTTTATCCTTGTTATTCTTGATGATTTGTTCTCTCCTCCACTGGCTTTTGGCGACATTGACAATCGTGAGTTTTCCACAATATGTACTACTAGTAGTTAAGTTGTGTTATGATTTGCTGCAACAATGCACATATTGGAAGATACTCTTCTGGTTAGTCCCATCAACCCCACATCAATGCAATGTTTTAAATAAACACATCAATGTTAAAATCTTCCATGTCTAGAAAAAAAGTATGATTTCCGAGCACTTGGAGACAAATTTAAAAAAACGCCTGGCTTACTTCTAGGTCTTCTTGTTAAGAAAAATTGGCAGGGCATTGGGCATGCTGTTATATATACATCTATTTACAGGTTTTTTATTGGGTCATGGTGACCATCTAAGAAAATTAACTATTTACCTCATGTCAAGATCTTTATGGATCAAAGTTGCTTATTCACGCAAGTTCTGCGTACACATCTGAAGTAAATCAAACTCACTAAGCAGGGGCACATATATGCTTTGTGTGCAACTGTTTGTCCAACGCTGCTAGTAGTGGGGGAGAAGACCAACCTAGCATGAGAATGAGAAACACAACCCGCCCCTTTTGCTCGCCATGCTGAACTGCGCTTAGAGCATCTCTAGCCGTTAGGGTTCCCCAGGCCAAAATCTGATGCTATTTAGGGGCGTCGGATGATGTATTTTTTTTACCCTAGGGAGGCCCATTTTCCCAGCGGCGAGTCTAGGGTGGATGAAAACTTTTGACAAAATACGCCAAATTCAGATAAAACTAGGTGAAACTCGTTCAAACATAAGCGAAATTTAAAGATATTTAACCTATATAGGCAAGTTCATACATATATAGGCTGAATTTGTACATATATTTGAATTCGGCCAGATGGAAACATAAACTACAACCAATAGCGGCCTTCTACATGCCGAAATGGCGGTAGAAGGCCGTGTAGTCGCCGCTGCCGTCGTCGTCGCTCGAGTTGCCGGCGTCCTCGGGCGGCGGCGCCTCGTACCAGCGGCTCGAAACCTGACCAGGGTCGCCGGCGCGTGGCGGCGTCGACCGGTAGAGGTCGTCGTCGCTGCTCTCCTCGAGCTTGATAAGCTCGACGGGCCTGGGCGCGACGTCCCCAGCGGCAGCAGGTGCGGCGGCGCGGACGGCGCGTCAACGCGCGGCAGCCAAGTCCAGCAGCCGGCGCTGCTGCTCCGCCTCCTGTCGCTCCCAGTCCCGCCTGGACCATTCCAGCGTGGCGTCGATGGGGAGCGTGTTGTCGGCGGCGACGAGGTCGGTGAGCGACCTGGCGATCGCCTCCACCACTGCGGGGTCCTCGGCGCGTTGGGCCTCCTCCTCGGCCAGCTGGTTCCCGGCGGCGGCCTCCTTCTTCGACGACTTCCTCTTGCGCCCGCGCGAGGGAGAGGAAGGCTCGCGGATGACGAGGGCGCCGCTGCTGCGCTCTCTGGTCGGCGGTGGAGACACCGGCTCCTTTCTGATGAAGGTCAGCGTCGACGGTGGAGGCGTCGATCCCCCGGACCTGGACGCGGACCTCGACCCAGACGAGGAGGAGGACGGCGCCATCCTCTAGCTCCTCGGCGTCCAGGAGACGTCGTGTGTTGGAGATATGCCCGAGAGGCAATAATGCAGTAGTTATTGTTATATCTTAGTGTTCATGATAAATTTTTACACCCCATGCTATAATTGTATTAACCGGAAATATTAATACATGTGTGTTGTGTAAACAACCATAGTCCCTAGTAAGCCTCTCGTTTAACTAGCTTGTTGATTAATAGATGATCATGGTTTCCTGATCATGAACATTGGATGTTATTAATAACAAGATCATATCATTAGGTTAATGATGTGATGGACACACACCCATAGTAATCCTAGCATAAGATAAAGTCATCAAGTTCAACTTGCTATAAGATTTCAGATACATAGTAACCTAGTCCTTTGACCATGAAATCATGTAAATCACTTATACCGGAAGGGTACTTTGATTACATCAAACGCCACTGCGTAAATGGGTGGTTATAAAGATGGGATTAAGTATTTGGAAAGTATGAGTTGAGGCATATGGATCAAGAGTGGGATTTGTCCATCCCGATGACGGATAGATATACTCTGGGCCCTCTCGGTGGAATGTCGTCTGTTTAGCTTGCAAGCATGTGACTAGGTCACAAGAGATGACATGCCACAGTACGAGTAAAGAGTACTTGTCGGTGACGAGGTTGAACAAGGTATGGAGATACCGATGATCAAACCTCGGACAAGTAAAATATTGCGTGATAAAGGGAATCGGTATCGTATGTAAATGGTTCAATCGATCACTAAGTTATCGTTGAATATGTGGGAGCCATTATGAATCTCCAGATCCCGCTATTGGTTATTGGTCGGAGAGGAGTCTCGACCATGTCTACATAGTTCACGAACCGTAGGGTAACACACTTAAGGTTTGATGTCGTTTTAAGTAGATATGGAATATGGAATGGAGTCGAATGTTTGTTCGGAGTCTCGGATGGGATCCAGGACATCACGATGAGGTCCGGAATGGTCCGGAGAATAAGATTCATATATAGGAAGTCACTTTCCAAGTTTGGAAATGATCCGGTGCATTTATGGAAGGCGCTAGAATGTTCTAGAACTTTTCAGAAGAAATCACCATGGAAGGTGGAGTCCCGGTTGGACTCCACCAACCCTAACCAGCCAACCAAGTGGGAGGGTGGAGTCCATGGTGGACTCCACCACCTTGGCCGGCCAAGAAAGGGGGGAAAGGGAGAGTCCATGTCCCTCTAGGTTTCGTCCATATGGAAGTTTTTGAATTGGGGTCTTATTCGAACACTTTCGGCAAACCCTAGGGATTCCACCTATTTAAAGGGGAGGAGAGGGGAGGGGCTGCCACTCTTGGCTGCACCACCAAAGGGGCCCCCTGGCCGGCGCCCCATAGCCCTCCCGCTCTCCCAAACCCTAGCTACTCCCTCCTCGTTCTTCTCCCGCAGTGCTTACAGCGAAGCCCTGTCGGAGATCTCCACCACCACCGACACCACGCCGTCGTGCTGCCGGGATTCTGAGGAGGATCTAGTACTTCTGCTGCCCGCTGGAACAGGGAGAAGGACGTCGTCATCAACACCGAACGTGTGATCGAGTACGGAGGTGCTGCCTGACTGTGGCACCGTCAAGATCTTCTACGCGCTTTTGAAAGCGGCAAGTGATCGACTACAGCAACAACGAGATCTAATCTCGTAGGCCTTGGAAATCTTCGAGGGTTAGTCTCATGATCTTCTCGTTGCTACCATCTTCTAGATTGGATCTTGGCTTGTTATTCGTTCTTGCGATAGGAAGTTTTTGTTTTCTATGCTACGAATCCCATCACCGTGCCGGCGCGACATGGTGGCCGACACCGGCGGCGGCATCTCCAGGACGGGGGAGTTCCCGCCCTCAATGTGCGCGAGCACATTTTCGAGGGTGTGCCCAGGCGCGCTCCACCAGTGGCGGCGGCCGGTGGTGTTATTCCTAGCGGGAGGGGTGATGGCGCGTGACGGGGCTTGATGGAGTGTTGATTCCTACCCAGTAACGGCGCCAAAAAAGCTGCTGCTTGTGACGGTAAAGCACACGTCCCTTGGGAACCCCAAGACGAAGGTATGATGCGTACAGCAGCGAGTTTTCCCTCAGTAAGAAACCAAGGTTTATCGAACCAGTAGGAGATGAAGGCCACGTGAAGGTTGTTGGTGAAGGAGTGTAGTGCGGCGCAACACCAGAGATTCCGGCGCCAATGTGGAACCTGCACAACACAATCAAAATACTTTGTCCCAACTTAACAGTGAGGTTGTCAATCTCACCGGCTTGCTGAAAACAAAGGATTAAACGTATGGTGTGGAGAATGATGTTTGCTTGCAAAGAACAACAGAGAACAATGATTGCAGTAGGTTATATTTCAGATGTAAAAGAATGGACCGGGGTCCACAGTTCACTAGTGGTGTCTCTCCAATATGATAAATAGCATGTTGGGTGAACAAATTACAGTTGGGAAATTGACAAATAGAGAGGGCATAACAATACACATACATATCATGATGACTACTATGAGATTTACTTAGGGCATTATGACAAAGAACATAGACCGCTATCCAGCATGCATCTTGATGGCGTGTAACTCACACGTTCGTTGGGAACCCCAAGAGGAAGGTATGATGCGCACAGCAGCAAGTTTTCCCTCAGAAAGAAACCAAGGTTTATCTAACCAGGAGGAGCCAAGAAGCACGTTGAAGGTTGATGGCGGCGGGATGTAGTGCGGCGCAACACCGGAGATTCGGCGCCAACGTGGAACCTGCACAACACAACCAAAGTACTTTGCCCCAACGAAACAGTGAGGTTGTCAATCTCACCGTCTTGTCTGTAACAAAGGATTAGATGTATAGTGTGGATGATGATTGTTTGCAGAAAAAAGTAGAACAAGTATTGCGATAGATTGTATTCGATGTAAAAGAATGGACCGGGGTCCACCGTTCACTAGAGGTGTCTCTCCCATAAGATAAATAGCATGTTGGGTGAACAAATTACAGTCAGGCAATTGACAAATAGAGAGGGCATGACCATGCACATACATGATATGATGAGTATTGTGAGATTTAATTGGGCATTACGACAAAGTACATAGACCGCTATCCAGCATGCATCTATGCCTAAAAAGTCCACCTTCAGGTTATCATCCGAACCCCTTCCTGTATTAAGTTGTAAACAACAGCCAATTGCATTAAGTATGGTGCGTAATGTAATCAATAACTAAATTCTTAGACATAGCATCAATGTTTTATCCCTAGTGGCAACAACACATCCACAACCTTAGAACTTTCCGTCACTCGTCCCGATTTAATGGAGGCATGAACTCACTATCGAGCATAAATACTCCCTCTTGGAGTTAAGAGCAAAAACTTGGCCAGAGCCTCTACTAATAACGGAGAGCATGCAAGATCATAAACAACACATAGGTAATAGATTGATAATCAACATAACATAGTATTCTCTATCCATCGGATCCCGACAAACACAACATATAGCATTACGGATAGATGATCTTGATCATGTTAGGCAGCTCACAAGATCCGACAATGAAGCACATGAGGAGAAGACAACCATCTAGCTACGCAATGGACCCATAGTCCAGGGGTGAACTACTCACTCATCACTCCGGAGGCGACCATGGCGGTGAAGAGTCCTCCGGGAGATGAATCCCCTCTCCGGCAGGGTGCCGGAGGCGATCTCCTGAATCCCCCGAGATGGGATTGGCGGCGGCGGCGTCTCAGTAAGGTTTTCCGTATCGTGGCTCTCGGTACTGGGGTTTTCGCGACGAAGGCTTTAAGTAGGCGGAAGGGCAACGCGGGGGGCCACACGAGGGCCCCACACGCTTGGGCCGCGCCGCCCTGCTGTGGCGGCGCCTCGTGGCCCCACTTCCTTTCCCCCTCGGTCTTCTGGAAGCTTCGTGTGAAAATAGGACCCTGGGCGTTGATTTCGTCCAATTCCGAGAATATTTCTTTACTAGGATTTCTGAAACCAAAAACAGCAGAAAACCGCAACTGGCTCTTCGGCATCTCGTTAATAGGTTAGTGCCGGAAAATGCATAAATACGACATATAATGTGTATAAAACATGTAGATATCATCAATAATGTGGCATGGAACATAAGAAAATATCGATACGTCGGAGACGTATCAGCATCCCCAAGCTTAGTTCCTGCTCGTCCCGAGCAGGTAAGCGATAACAAAGATAATTTACGGAGTGACATGCCATCATAACCTTGATCATACTATTGTAAGCATATGTAATGAATGCAGCGATCAAAACAATGGTAATGACATGAGTAAACAAATGAATCATAAAGCAAAGACTTTTCATGAATACCACTTAAAGACAAGCATCAATAAGTCTTGCATAAGAGTTAACTCATAAAGCAATAAATCAAAGTAAAGGTATTGAAGCAACACAAAGGAAGATTAAGTTTCAGTGGTTGCTTTCAACTTGTAACATGTATATCTCATGGATAATTGTCAACATAGAGTAATATAACAAGTGCAATATGCAAGTATGTAGGAATCAATGCACAGTTCACACAAGTGTTTGCTTCTTGAGGTGGAGAGAAATAGTTGAACTGACTCAACATAAAAGTAAAAGAATGGTCCTTCAAAGAGGAAAGCATCGATTGCTATATTTGTGCTAGAGCTTTGTTTTTGAAAACATGAAACAATTTTGTCAACGGTAGTAATAAAGCATCATGTAAATTATATCTTACAAGTTGCAAGCCTCATGCATAGTATACTAATAGTGCCCGCACCTTGTCCTAATTAGCTTGGACTACCGGGATCATCGCAATACACATGTTTTAACCAAGTGTCACAAAGGGGTACCTCTATGCCGCTTTGTACAAAGGTCTAAGGAGAAAGCTCGCATTTGGATTTCTCGCTTTTGATTATTCTCAACTTAGACATCCATATCGGGACAACATAGACAACAGATAATGGACTCCTCTTTTATGCATAAGCATGTAGCAACAATTAATGTTCTCATATGAGATTGCGGATATATGTCCAAAACTGAAACTTCCACCATGATTCATGGCTTTAGTTAGCGGCCCAATGTTCTTCTCTAACAATATGCATGCTCTAACCAATAAAGTGGTAGATCTATCTTACTTCAGACAAGACGGACATGCATAGCAACTCACATGATATTCAACAAAGAGTAGTTGATGGCGTCCCCAGAAGCATGGTTATCGCACAACAAGCAACTTAATAAGAGATAAAGTGCATAAGTACATATTCAATACCCCAATAGTTTTTAAGGCTATTTTGTCCCATGAGCTATATATTGCAAAGGAGAATGATGGAAATTTTAAAGGTAGCACTCAAGCAATTTACTTTGGAATGGCGGAGAAATACCATGTAGTAGGAAGGTATGGTGGACACAAATGGCATAGTGGTTGGCTCAAGGATTTTGGATGCATGAGAAGTATTCCCTCTCGATACAAGGTTTAGGCTAGCAAGGTTATTTGAAACAAACACAAGGATGAACCGGTGCAGCAAAACTCACATAAAAGACATATTGTAAATATTATAAGACTCTACACCATCTTCCTTGTTGTTCAAAACTCAATACTAGAAATTATCTAGACTTTAGAGAGACCAAATATGCAAACCAAATTTTAGCAAGCTCTATGTGTTTCTTCATTAATGGGTGCAAAGTATATGATGCAAGAGCTTAAACATGAGCACAACAATTGCCAAGTATCAAATTATTCAAGACATTTTAGAATTACTACATGTAGTATTTCCCAATTCCAACCATATAACAATTTAACGAAGAAGATTCAACCTTTGCCATGAATACTATGAGTAAAGCCTAATGACATATTTGTCCATATGCAACAGCGGAGCGTGTCTCTCTCCCACACAATGAATGCTAGGATCCATTTTATTCAAACAAAAACAAAAACAAACCGACGCTCCAAGCAAAGTACATAAGATGTGATGGAATAAAAATATAGTTTCAGGGGAGGAACTCGATAATGTTATCGATGAAGAAGGGGATGCCTTGGGCATCCCCAAGCTTAGACGCTTGAGTCTTCTTAATATATGCAGGGGTGAACCACCGGGGCATCCCCAAGCTTAGAGCTTTCACTCTCCTTGATCATATTGCATCATTTCCCTCTCTTGATCCTTGAAAACTTCCTCCACACCAAACTCAAAACAACTCATTAGAGGGTTAGTGCATAATAAAAATTTACATGTTCGGAGGTGACATAATCATTCTTAACACTTCTGGACATTGCATAAAGCTACTGGACATTAATGGATCAAAGAAATTCATCCAACATAGCAAAAGAGGCAATGCGAAATAAAGGCAGAATCTGTCAAAACAGAACAGTTCGTAAAGACGAATTTTAAAATGGCACCAGACTTGCTCAAATGAAAATGCCCAAATTTAATGAAAATTGCGTACAAATCTGAGGATCACGCACGTAAATTGGCATATTTTTCTGAGCTACCTACAGAGAGGCAGGTCGAAATTCGTGACAGCAAAGAAATCTGTAACTGTGCAGTAATCCAAATCTAGTATGAACCTTACTATCAACGACTTTACTTGGCACAACAAAACACAAAACTAAGATAAGGAGAGTTTGCTACAGTAGTAAACAACTTCCGAGACTCAAATTCAAAACAAAAATACTGTAGTAAAAACATGGGTTGTCTCACATAAGCGCTTTTTTTAACGCCTTTCAGCTAGGCGCAGAAAGTGTATATCAAGTATTATCGAGGGATGATGCATCGGCATTATAAGTTCCCCCATCTGTGGTGGCACTAAGGGCTTTGTCAATTTTAGGCCTATAATAATATTTCTTTGGTTTAGGCACTTTAGAGACATACATAAACTTTTGCTCCTTTCCCACATAAGCTTTCTCTCTAAACTTTAAAGATGAAAAGGTTGAACCCAAGGTTCCCATAGCTTTTTCAAGTTCGCCAATCCTATTAATTTGATTATCATGGACAACACAAGTTCCTAGGACACTAATTCTTTCATCAATTCCTCCTAAGGATTTATCAAGTTCATCAGTTTTATCAAATAACATTTCCAATTTAGTTTCAACACTTGGGAAATTTTTCTCTATGGTTTCCAATTTTTTCATAACATCTTCAAGAGAGGTTTCAATTTTAACTTCATTAACAGGTGGTATTCCAAATAAACTCTCAATAATGCAACTAGCTTCTAAAGCAGGAGCGCCTAGGAAGTTACCTCCTGCGAGACAATCGAGAACATACCTATTCCAGCTAGAGATACCAACATAAAAATTCCTGAGTAGGATAGTGGTGGAGTGTTTCTTAGTGCACCTATTATGGGCATCACTAATTCTATACCAAGCATCTTTTAAACATTCTCCCCCTTGTTGTTTAAACGAACGAACTTTAACTTCAGGATTACTCATTTTAGCAGTAGTGAATAAAGCAAACTAGATAAAGTAAATGCAAGTAACTAATTTTTTGTGTTTTTGATATAGAGTGCAAGACAGTAAATAAAGTAAAGCTAGCAACTAATTTTTTGTGTTTTGATATAATGCAGCAAACAAAGTAGTAAATAAAATAAAGCAAGACAAAAACAAAGTAAAGAGATTGGATTGTGGAGACTCCCCTTGCAGCGTGTCTTGATCTCCCCGGCAACGGCGCCAGAAAAAGAGCTTGATGGCGTGTAACTCACACGTTCGTTGGGAACCCCAAGAGGAAGGTATGATGCGCACGGCAGCAAGTTTTCCCTCGGAAAGAAACCAAGGTTTATCGAACCGGGAGGAGCCAAGAAGCACGTTGAAGGTTGATGGCGGCGGGATGTAGTGCGGCGCAACACCGGAGATTCCGGCGCCAACGTGGAACCTGCACAACACAACCAAAGTACTTTGCCCCAACGAAACAGTGAGGTTGTCAATCTCACCGGCTTGCTGTAACAAAGGATTAGATGTATAGTGTGGATGATGATTGTTTGCAGAAAACAGTAGAACAAGTATTGCAGTAGATTGTATTCGATGTAAAAGAATGGACCGGGGTCCACAGTTCACTAGAGGTGTCTCTCCCATAAGATAAATAGCATGTTGGGTGAACAAATTACAGTCGGGCAATTGACAAATAGAGAGGGCATGACCATGCACATACATGATATGATGAGTATTGTGAGATTTAATTGGGCATTACGACAAAGTACATAGACCGCTATCCAGCATGCATCTATGCCTAAAAAGTCCACCTTCGAGTTATCATCCGAACCCCTTCCGGTATTAAGTTGTAAACAACGAGACAATTGCATTAAGTATGGTGCGTAATGTAATCAATAACTACATCCTTAGACATAGCATCAATGTTTTATCCCTAGTGACAACAGCACATCCACAACCTTAGAACTTTCTGTCACTGTCCCAGATTTAATGGATGCATGAACCCACTATCGAGCATAAATACTCCCTCTTGGAGTTAAGAGCAAAAAATTGGCCAGAGCCTCTACTAATAACGGAGAGCATGCAAGATCATAAACAACACATAGGTAATAGATTGATAATCAACATAACATAGTATTCTCTATCCATCGGATCCCGACAAACACAACATATAGCATTACAGATAGATGATCTTGATCATGTTAGGCAGCTCACAAGATCCGACAATGAAGCACATGAGGAGAAGACAACCATCTAGCTACTGCTATGGACCCATAGTCCAGGGGTGAACTACTCACTCATCACTCCGGAGGCGACCATGGCGGTGAAGAGTCCTCCGGGAGATGAATCCCCTCTCCGGCAGGGTGCCGGAGGCGATCTCCTGAATCCCCCGAGATGGGATTGGCGGCGGCGTCTCAGTAAGGTTTTCCGTATCGTCGCTCTCGGTACTGGGGTTTTCGCGACGAAGGCTTTAAGTAGGCGGAAGGGCAACGCGGGGGGCCACACGAGGGCCCAACACGCCAGGGCCGCGCGGCCTAGGGCTGGGCCGCGCCGCCCTACTGTGGCGGCGCCTCGTGGCCCCACTTCCTTTCCCCCTCGGTCTTCTGGAAGCTTCGTGTGAAAATAGGACCCTGGGCGTTGATTTCGTCCAATTCCGAGAATATTTCTTTACTAGGATTTCTGAAACCAAAAACAGCGAGAACAAAGCAATCGGCTCTTCGGCATCTCGTTAATAGGTTAGTGCCAGAAAATGCATAAATACGACATATAATGTGTATAAAACATGTAGATATCATCAATAATGTGGCATGGAACATAAGAAAATATCGATACGTCGGAGACGTATCACATCTATGCCTAAAAAGTCCACCTTCAGGTTAGCATCCGCACCCCTTCCAGTATTAAGTTGCAAACAACAGACAATTGCATTAAGTACTGTGCGTAATGTAAACAATACAAATATCCTTAGACAAAGCATTGATGTTTTATCCCTAGTGGCAAGAGCACATCCACAACCTTAGAACTTTCATCGTCACTGTCCCGCATTCAATGGAGGCATGAACCCACTATCTAGCATAAATACCCCCTCTTGGAGTTACAAGTATCAACTTGGCCAGAGCCTCTACTAGCAACGGAGAGCATGCAAGATCATAAACAACACATATATGATAGATCGATAATCAACTTGACATAGTATTCCATATTCAACGGATCCCAACAAACACAACATGTAGCATTACAATAAGATGATCTTGATCATGATAGGCAACTCACAAGATCTAAACATGATGGCACAATAGGAGAAGACAACCATCTAGCTACTGCTATGGACCCATAGTCCAAGGATGAACTACTCACGCATCAGTCCGGAGGGGGGCATGGTGATGTAGAGCCCTCCGGTGATGATTCCCCTCTCCGGCAGGGTGCCGGAGGAGATCTTCGAACCCCCGAGATGGGGTTGACGGCGGCGGCGTCTCTGGAACTTTTCTCGTATTTTGGCTCTCGGTACTAGGATTTTCCGATACGAAGGAATATATAGGCGAAGAGGCAGTGTCGGGGGAGCCAGGGGGTGGGCTCCCCACACCTGGGCGCGCCAGGGGTGGGGCCGCGCCGCCCTATGGGGTGGCCCCCCTGCTGGCCGCCTCTGACTCTTCTTCGATGTTCTGGAATCCTCCGTGGAAAGTAGGGCCGTGGGCTTTTGTTTCGCCCAATTCCGAGAATATTTCCTGTGTCGGATTTTTTAAACCAAAAACAGCAGAAAACAGGAACTGGCGCTTCGGCATCTTGTTAATAGGTTACTACAGAAAATGCATCAAAATGATATAAAGTATGAATAAAACATGTAGGTATTGTCATAAAACTAGCATGGAACATAAGAAATTATAGATACGTTGGAGACGTATCAAGCATCCCCAAGCTTAGTTCCTAATCGCCCTCGAGTAGGTAAACGATAAAAAGGATAATTTCTGAAGTGACATGCTACCAACATGATCTTGATCAATACTATTGTAAAGCATATGAGATGAATGAAGTGACTCAAAGAAATGGTTTATAGTTTTCTAACAAAATGATAATGACTAAACAACTGAATCATATAGCAAAAACTTTTCATGAATAGTACTTTCAAGACAAGCATCGAAAAGTCTTGCATAAGATTTAACTCATAAAGCAGTTGCTTTCAACTTTCAACATGTATATCTCATGGATAATTGTCAACACAAAGTAATATGATGAGTGCAATAAGTAAGCATGTAAGAATCAATGCACACAGTTGACACACGTGTTTGCTTCTAAGATGGAAAGAAGTAGGTAAACTGACTCAACATAAAGTAAAAGAAAGACCCTTCGCAGAGGGAAGCAGGGATTACTCATGTGCTAGAGCTTTTCAAGTTTTGAAATCATGGAAACAATTGTGTCAACGGTAGTAATAATTCATATGGATTGTGTTTAAAACTTCCTATAAGTTGCAAGCCTCATGCATCGAATACTAATAGTGCCTGCACCTTGTCCTAATTAGCTCGAATTTCCATGGATTATCATCGCATTACATATGTGTCAACCAAGTGTCACAAAGGGGTACCTCTATGCCACCTGTACAAAGGTCCAAGGAGATAAATCACATTTGATTTCTCGATTTTGATAGATCTCAACTTAAGGACATCCATACCAGGACAACATAGAAAACAGATAATGGACTCCTCTTTTTAATGCTTTAAGCATTCAACAATAATAATATTCTCATAAGAGATTTTGAGGATTTGAGTGTCCAAGCTGAAACTTCCACCATGATACATGGCTTTGGTTGGCGGCCCAATGTTCTTCTCTAACAATATGCATACTCGAATCATTTCAACTCATGGCAAATCTTCCTTACTTCAGACAAGACGAACATGCATAGCAACTCACATGATATTCAACAAAGGTGTGACAGGTTGATGGCGTCCCCAGACAACATGGTTACCGCTCAACAAGCAACTTATAAGAACTAAGATACACAAGCGACATATTCCTTACCACAATAGTTTTTTAGGCTACTTTCCCATGAGCTATGTATTGCAAAAACAAGAACGAATTTTTTGAAAGGTTTTAAAGGTAGCACACAAGCAATTTACTTTGGAATGGCGGAAAAATACCACATAGTAGGTAGTTATGGTGGACACAAATGGCATAGGTTTGGCTCAAGGTTTTGGATGCACGAGAAGCATTCCCTCTCAGTACAAGGCTTTGGCTAACAAGGTTGTTTGAAGCAACACAAGTATGAACCGGTACAACAAAACTTACATAAGAACATATTGCAAGCATTATAAGACTCTACACTGTCTTCCTTGTTGCTCAAACACTTTTACCAGAAAATATCTAGACCTTAGAGAGACCAATCATGCAAACCAAATTTCAACAAGCTCTACGGTAGTTCTTCACTAATAGGTTTAAACTACATGAGGCAAGAGCTTAAACATGATCTACTTGAGAGCTCAAAACAATTGCCAAGTATCAAATTATTCAAGACAATATACCGACTACCACATGAAGCATTTTCTGTTTCCAATCAAATAGCAATAGATGTAGCGGCTTTCAGCTTTTGCCATTGAACATTAAAAGTAAAAGCGAAGAACACTAGTGTTCATATGAAAAAGAGGAGCGTGTCTCTCTCCCACACAAGCATGTTAGGATCCGATTTATTCAGAGAATGAAAATAACAAAAACAAAAATAAAACCACACAGACGCTCCAAGTAAAGCACATAAGATGTGACGGAATAAAAATATAGTTTCACTAGAGGTGACCTGATAAGTTATTGATGAAGAAGGGGATGCCTTGGGCATCCCCAAGCTTAGACGCTTGAGTCTTCTTGAAATATACAGGGATGAACCACGGGGGCATCCCCAAGATTAGACTTTTCACTCTTCTTGATCATATTATATCATCCTCCTCTCTTGATCCTTGAAAACTTCCTTCACACCAAACTCAAAACAATCTCATTAGAGGGTTAGTGCATAATCAAAAATTCACATGTTCAGCAAGGACACAATCATTGCCAACACTTCTGGACATTACCCAAGGTTACTGAAATTTAATGGAGCAAAGAAATCCACTCAAACACAGTAAAAGAGGCAATGCGAAATAAAAGGCAGAATCTGTCAAAATAGACCAGTCCATAAAGACGAATTTTTTTGAGGCACTTAGCATGCTCAGATGAAAAAGCTCAAATTGAATGAAAGTTGCGTACATATCTGAGGATTACTCATGAATTTTTTCTGCATTTTTAGATTCTTCTACAGAGAGAACAGCTCAAATTCGTGACAGCTAAAAATCTGTTTCTGCGCAGAAATCCAAATCTAGTATCAACCTTCTATCAAAGACTTTACTTGGCACAACAATGCAATAAAATAAATATACAAAGGTATTGCTACAGTAGTAACAAGCACCTTGACTCAAATATAAAACAAAAATTGCAGAAATAAAATAATGGGTTGTCTCCCATAAGCGCTTTTCTTTAACGCCTTTCAGCTAGGCGCAGAAAGTGTAAATCAAGTAACATCAAGAGAATAAGCATCAACATCATAATTTGTTCTAATAATAGAATCAAAAGGCAACTTCATGCTCTTCCTAGGGAAGTGTTCCATACCTTTCTTAAGAGGGAATTGATATTTAATATTTCCTTCTTTCATATCAATAATAGCACCAACGGTTCGAAGAAAGGGTCTTCCCAAAACAATAGGACAAGATGCATTGCATTCAATATCCAAAACAACAAAATCAACGGGGACAAGGTTATTGTTAACCGTAATGTGAACATTGTCAATCCTCCCCAAAGGTTTCTTTATAGAATTATCAGCAAGATTAACATCCAAATAACAAAATTTCAAAGGTGGCAAGTCAAGCATATCATAAAGTTTCTTAGGCATAACAGAAATACTTGCACCAAGATCACATAAAGCATTACAATCAAAATCATTGACCTTCATTTTAATGATGGGCTCCCAACCATCTTCCAACTTCCTAGGGATAGAAGCTTCAAGTTTTAATTCCTCTTCTCTAGCTTTAATGAGAGCATTAGTAATATGTTTTGTAAAGGCCAAGTATATAGCGCTAGCATTAGGACTTCTAGCAAGTTTTTGCAAGAACTTAATAACTTCAGAAATATGACAATTATCAAAATCAAAACCATTATGATCTATAGCAATGGGATCATTGTCCCCAATACTCTGAAAAATTTCAGCACTTTTATCACAAACAGTTTCAGCAGTTTCAGGCAATTTTGCATGCTTTGTAGTAGAAGTAGAAACATTGCCAACACCAATTATTTTACCATTGATAGTAGGAGGTTTAGCAACATGTGAAGCATCAACATTACTAGTGGTGGTAATAGTCCAAACTTTAGCTACATTATTCTCTTTAGCAAGTTTTTCTTCTCTTTCCCACCTAGCACTACAAGAAAAGTTGCCATGGCCGACAAAGTTGAAGTCGCGCCGTGGTTGCTGGTGTACCATGGCTGACGATTTTGGGTCTGTCCGTTGTGCATGTCAAAACGTTTTTTCTCGTTTTTGAGGCCACCTAGCCCGACGAAAACGGCCAAAACGTTGCGTATGGTGGCCCGGAACGTGGTGCATCTCGAATTCTCGGGTTCGCCGGCCGAGTCAACGCAAATCCACACCGCCGAGGGATGTAGGGCCCAGATGGCAGCCTCTCTGGCATTGTTTTTTCTCGATCGCGCCATCTCGTTCAACGCTCTCCGATCGAGCCGTTTACGATGCAGGATCATGGGTCCCGCATGTCATCCTCTATGAACCAAAATTCTTTCTATTCTTGGATTTTTTGACCCCCTGATTTCTGGCTACTTCCTTTTTCTTTTGATCCCTTGCCGCCTTGGAAACGTTGACACCGCTGCTGCTAATTGGGACCCGCATGTCATCCTCTATGAGCAATCAACTTTCTTTTCTTGGAGTTTTTTTTGGCACCTCAAATTTGGTCACTTGCCTTTTTCTTTCGATCCCCTGCAGACCTCTCAAACGGTGATACCGCTGCTGCTAAATGGGACCCGCATGTCATCCTCTATGTACTATAAAACTTTCTTTTCTTGGATTTTTTTGGCACCTCATATTTGGTCACTTACCTTTTTCTTTCGATCCCCTGCCGCCTCTCAAACGGTGAGACCGCTGCTTGCTAAATGGGACCCGCATGTCATCCTCTATGTACTATAAAACTTTCTTTTCTAGGATTTTTTTTGGAACCTCATATTTGGTCACTTGCCTTTTTCTTTCGATCCTGTGCAGCCTCTCAAACGGTGATATCGCTGCTGCTAAATGGGACCCGCATGTCATCCTCTATGTACAATCAATTTTCTTTTCTTGAATTATTTTTGGCTATTGATATTGGTCACTTGCATTTTTCTTTCGATCTCATGCCACGTTGAGGACCCTGCAGGCTCATGGGACCCGCATGTCATCCTCTATGTACAATAAAATTTCTTTTCTTGGATTATTTTTGGCTCCTGATATTTGGTCACTTGCCTTTTTCTTTCGATCTCGTGCAGCCTCTCAAACGGTGATACCGCTGCTGCTAAATGGGACCCGCATGTCATCCTCTATGTACACTCAAGTTTCTTTTCTTGAATTATTTTTGGCTCCGGATATTTGGTCACTGATGTCTACGGGTGCTTCTATTCTTGTAGACAGTGTTGGGCCTCCAAGAGCAGAGGTTTGTAGAACAGCAACAAGTTTCCCTTAAGTGGATCACCCAAGGTTTATCGAACTCAGGGAGGAAGAGGTCAAAGATATCCCTCTCATGCAACCCTGCAACCACAAAGCAAGAAGTCTCTTGTGTCCACAACACACCTAATAGGTGCACTAGTTCGGCGAAGAGATAGTAAAATACAAGTGGTATGAATGAATATGAGCAGTAGTAACGGCGCTAGAAAAGTGCTTGCTGGCGTGCAGTTGATGGTAGTAAAATTGCAGGAAGTAAAGATGCAGTAAAACAGTAAACAAGCGACGATAGCGATATTTAGGAACAAGGCCTAGGGATCATACTTTCACTAGTGGACACTCTCAACATTGATCATATAACAGAATAAATAGATAGATGCTAGACTCTACACCCTCTTGTTGGATGATGAACACCACTAGCGTAGTAGGATTACACGAACCCTCAATGCCGGAGTTAACAAGCTCCACAATATTCAATGTTCATGTTTAAATAACCTTAGAGTGCATGACATATCAACATAACCAAACCAAGTACTAACATAGCATGCACACTCTGTCACCTTCACACTACGAAAGGAGGAATAGATCACATCAATACTATCATAGCAATAGTTAACTTCATAATCTACAAGAGATCACAATCATAGCCTACGCCAAGTACTACACGATGCACACACTTGTCACCATTACACCGTGCGGGAGGAATAAACTACTTTAATAACATCACTAGAGTAGCACACGAGATAAATTGTGATACAAAACACATTGCAATCATAAAGAGATATAAATAAGCACTTCACTATGCCATTCATAACGGTGAATAAGTATTACGTGAAATATAGCCTAAAAGACCCACACGGTGCACACACTGTCACCTTTACACACGTGGGACAAGGAGTCTCCGGAGATCACATAAGTAAAATCCACTTGACTAGCACAATGACATCTAGATTACAAGCATCATCATATGAATCTCAATCATGTAAGGCGGCTCATGAGATTATTGTATTGAAGCACATAGGAGAGAGATTGACCACATAGATACCGGTACAGCCCCGAGCCTCGATGGAGAACTACTCCCTCCTCATGGGAGACAACAGCGTTGATGAAGATGGCGGTGATGTCGATGGAGAAGCCTTCCGGGGGCACTTCCCCGTCCCGGCGGCGTGCCGGAACAGAGACTCCTGTCCCCCAGATCTTGGCTTCGCGATGGCGGCGGCTCTTGAAGGTTTTCTCTGGTTTCGTCGAACGTGGTAGGGTTTTCGCGACGGAGACTTTAAGTAGGCGGAAGGGCAGCCTCGGAGGGGGCCTGGTGGGCCCACACACTAGGGGGGCGCGGCCCCCCCTATGGCCGCGCCAGGTTGTTGTGTGGGCCCCCCAGGGCTTCCCTCTGGCGGCTCTCGGGTGTTCTGGAAGCTTCGTCCAATTATAAGACTCTGGGCGTTGATTTCGTCCAATTCCGAGAATATTTCCTTACTAGGATTTACGGAACCAAAAACAGCGAGAAAACGAGAGCTGGCCCTTCGGCATCTCGTCAATAGGTTAGTTCCGGAAAACGCATAAATAAGACATAAAGTATGCATAAAACATGTAGATATCATCAATAATGTGGCATGGAACATAAGAAATTATCTATACGTCGGAGACGTATCGGCATCCCCAAGCTTAGTTCTGCTCGTCCGAGCGGGTAAACGATAACAAAGATAATTTACGGAGTGACATGCCATCATAACCTTGATCATACTATTGTAAGCATATGTAATGAATGCAGCGATCAAAACAATGGTAATGACATGAGTAAACAACTGAATCATAAAGCAAAGACTTTTCATGAATAGTACTTTCAAGACAAGCATCAATAAGTCTTGCATAAGAGTTAACTCATAAAGCAATAAATCAAAGTAAAGGTATTGAAGCAACACAAAGGAAGATTAAGTTTCAGCGGTTGCTTTCAACTTATAACATGTATATCTCATGGATATTGTCAATGTAAAGTAATATAACAAGTGCAATATGCAAGTATGTAGGAATCAATGCACAGTTCACACAAGTGTTTGCTTCTTGAGGTGGAGAGAAATAGGTGAACTGACTCAACATAAAAGTAAAAAAGAATGGTCCTTCAAAGAGGAAAGCATCGATTGCTATATTTGTGCTAGAGCTTTTATTTTGAAAACATGAAACAATTTTGTCAACGGTAGTAATAAAGCATATGTGTTATGTAAATTATATCTTACAAGTTGCTAGCCTCATGCATAGTACGTATACTAATAGTGCCCGCACCTTGTCCTAATTAGCTCGGATTACCAGGATTATCATCGCAATACACATGTTTTAACCAAGTGTCACAAAGGGGTACCTCTATGCCGCCTGTACAAAGGTCTAAGGAGAAAGCTCGCATTTGGATTTCTCGCTTTTGATTATTCTCAACTTAGACATCCATATCGGGACAACATAGACAACAGATAATGGACTCCTCTTTAATGCATAAGCATGTAGCAACAATTAATTTTCTCATATGAGATTGAGGATATATGTCCAAAACTGAAACTTCCACCATGATTCATGGCTTTAGTTAGCGGCCCAATGTTCTTCTCTAACAATATGCATGCTCTAACCATTAAATGAGTGGTAAATCTCCCTTACTTCAGACAAGACGGACATGCATAGCAACTCACATGATATTCAACAAAGAGTTGATGGCGTCCCCGAGGAACATGGTTATCGCACAACAAGCAACTTAATAAGAGATAAAGTGCATAAGTACATATTCAATACCACAATAGTTTTTAAGGCTATTTTGTCCCATGAGCTATATATTGCAAAGGCGAATGATGGAAATTTAAAGGTAGCACTCAAGCAATTTACTTTGGAATGGCGGAGAAATACCATGTAGTAGGTAGGTATGGTGGACACAAATGGCATAGTGGTTGGCTCAAGGATTTTGGATGCATGAGAAGTATTCCCTCTCGATACAAGGTTTTAGGCTAGCAAGGTTATTTGAAACAAACACAAGGATGAACCCGTGCAGCAAAACTCACATAAAA
>NC_061509.1:224344794-224396417 GCF_022539505.1 Lolium rigidum
ACTATGGTGATACTTTTAGCCCGGTTGTGAAGCTCGGCGCACGTTCGTCCGGTCCTTTCACTTGCCGTGTCACGTGGCTGGGCACTCCGCAAATCGATGTCGTAATGCGTTCCTTCATGGGTTTCTCGAATGAAGATGTGTATATGCAAGCAGTCCGCCCGAGTTTTGAGGATGCTCGTTTTCCTCCCATGTGTGCAAGCTTCAACGATCTATCTATGGTCCCGAAATGGGCCACCTCGAGCATGGTATGCCCGTTTGAGTCATCTCCTTTATCAGTTGGGTTTTATCTCTTTCTACAGTGCGTACACTCCGCCGTTCATCTTTCGGCGTCGTGGAGTTCACATCTTCATGCTTGTCTATGTGGATGATATAGTCATTGCTGGGTCCTCATCAGAGCCGTTGATGTTCTGGTTCGTTCACTATCAGCCCCGTTCCCCATTAAGGATTTGGGTGTTCTTCGAGTACTTCCTTGGATTGGAGGCCTCTTACAATTCAGAGGGTATGTCATTGACCTCAGTCGGAAGTATGCTCTTGATCTCCTGCATAGAGTCAATATGGAGAATTGTAATGCTGTCCCTACACCTCTTATTCCATCAGAGAGATTGTCACGGGATGACGGAGCACCTCTTGGTGCGGATGACTCGTTCAGATATCGCAGTGTCGTTGGAGCATTGCAGTACTTGACACTCACACGCCCCGACATCTCCTTTGCCGTGAATAAGGTGTGCCAGTTTCTTGCAGCCCACCTGAAGTGCACCGGGAGGCGATGAAGCGTATACCGCGGTATGTTAAAGGGACATTACTGTATCGGTTTGCAAATCCGCAAGTCTCCACCGACCGGCATCAAGCATATTTGCAGCATGCAGCATCGGGCGGTGATGTTGATGATAGGCGCTCCACAAGTGGCTTTGTTGTGTTTGTTGGTCCGAATCTCATCTCCCGGAGTTCGAAGAAGCGGCCACCAGTGTTGTCGAGATCAAGCAAGCCGAAGCAGATAAAGCTTTGGCTAATGGTGCTGCTCGAAGCCAAATGGGTAGACTCGCTACTCAAGGAACTTGGTGTGAGCTAAGCAGCGGACACCAATATTATGGTGTGATAATCTTGGGGCAACGTATCTCGACCGCGAATCCAGTCTTCCACGCTCGAACGAAGCACATTGAGATCGATTTCCATTTTGTGCGGGAACGAGTAGCAACAGCGAACTGGATGTCAGATTTATTTCCACTAACGATCGGTAGCTGATGTATTTACTAAACCAGCCACACGACTCATGCTAGATAGATTTAAGTCCAATCTAAACCTTGCATAGTGGTTAAGATTGAGGGGGTATGTTAGAGTAGATTAGCCACTAGATGTACGTATTGTATGAGTCAGTATTGTACACGTATTGTAACCTGATCATGCATATATAAAGTGATGACCGTGAGGGCTGAGACCCCACGAAACCCCAATTCTACTCACAAACTGAATGGAACCCCCTCAAAACACCAATAAAATGCAGTACAAAATATGGACAAAAATCTTTCTATGCGTGATCGAAAACCCTAGAAATACTCATTAGTGGTCTCTCGTGGATAGAGAATAGGACGAGAGAGGCCAGACTAAATCAAATATAATTATCGGACAGTGGAATGTGATTTTAAATAATTTTACTAAATCTCAGTCATTTGAGATTTTGTAAGTCTCACGTGATTTTAAAAGCTACACCTTAGTTTTATGGAAAGTTCAACTTTCATCTAGTAGCAATTTTTATGTAAAGTGCAGCTCAACAGAAATTACACTTTTTTGCATAACTAGAGTTACACTTTTCTAGATGACTCAGACTAACAAAAAAAACCTCGGTTGGCTGACATATAGCCAGGATCTCGTCGGCCCTCGAAATATAGTTCTTTTTCGAGAGTCAACAACTTGAACGCGGTGGCATTTTGGATGAACTTACACAACTGTAGCAAGTTACCCCGTCTTATCTTAACCCAATACGTAGTGTCTTATCTTAACCCACCAGCGTAGTCTGAGATATAACAACAAAATACGATATACAGATGGGTTATTTTTTAATTGAGTGAGAATGCATCAATAATACTGAACTTGTTGGCCATGTCCAAGATGGTCCATGTACTCAGAAAATGCACCAACACCGTTCCTAATCTTGCTCTGTAGATCCACATACGATCCAATCAACGATTCACTGGCGTATTTGTTGACGTGGCATCGGTCGGGCCCAAGTCAAGCGTTCCTCTCCACCATGTCGTGCTTCCGCATAGACGAACTGACGACCTGTCACGTCGATGGCCCCGCAGATGGCAGCTGCTGGTGTTACGCCCCCGCGCCCCTCCCACGATCACACGAGGAGGCCAGCCCCAAGGTACTTAGGACGTGTTTGGTAGCCTGCATGAGATTCTTGCACCACTGACGCAGCGAGATGGGCCTCCTTGTGCGTCGTGGACGGGCCATCGGGCAATGAAAAGCGGGTCATTTGGTAGCATGTCGTGGCCTTTGCGCGCTCGTGAAGGAAGCCGGACCCTATCGGTTTGGTCGCTCAGTTTCAAGTTCAGACTTGCACGCGGAAAATATAAATCATATCGTTTGGCCGCTCAAATCACGATTTCATATCCTTACCACAATTCAAATAGGGTGATATTACCAAGGCATGGCATGTTACATACGATCGGTGACCACCTCGATAAGAACAAGATCACTTACGATCACCACGATGAGGAAGGCGATGATGTAATCTTTGACCCTACTTGCGGGACGTACCTTCGACGGGCTCCTTGAATAGCATGTAATTCCTCCGTGGCAGCCGTGCTAATGGCACTCGCCTATTCAATAGCCTGATCTTCCAGGAGCTCCTCTTCCCGGAAGGTGGTGTACTCTTGCCGTGCCTCCTCCAACGTCTCATACCCTCGCAGATGTTGGTTGGAGTAGCCACCGACCCGGTCTTGACACACCCTCCATGAGTGTAGATTCCCGGAACCCGTCCGTGGAACACCACATACCACTAGCACGACATAAGAAGAACAAGTTATTGAACATAACCATGAAAGCAATTCAGTAAAAGAGCAATAGAACAACACAAGTGTTGAAATCACATGATAAACCAACAGAGGCATGCATGATCATTCCAAAGTCAATCACAAGTTCATCCTATGCTACCATGGTGTCATCCTACCGCCACAACAAAAGTGGGTGTCATCCTAACAACCGCAAAGTTCACACTATGCACCCGAGGGGTTACAGTATATACCACCCTCAATCGTCCCTTACAAAAGGGGCCATCAATTGTTTTTCATCCCTAGCCTACCCATAATTTACATCATCGTCACTCATCACCAGCCTCCATGCATGCATCCACTGAACCACGCCTCAAGGGCACCACTACACCTTTGAGTGGTACTTGCCAAGGTAGTTCCTCGGCGGGAAGCGCGGTGTGGCTTGATCACGCCGATGAAGGCGGAACCTGGGCCTTGGCCGACGAGGTGGCTGGGGCGGCCATGAGATCATCCTCAGCGAAGCCAAGCATGTCCATGACCGCATTGTACGGGACGGGGGTGCATGTCAGCAGGCATTTGTCCATAATGGCACGTGGCGTCAGCCTACGAGGCTCGGTCATGTTGGTGAAGGCCAAGGATCCTGTGGCACGTAGGGTGGCGTTCGCAAGTCCTAAACGGGATGTTCCTAGGATCAACTTCATGTTGGTTTTCTGGCCTTGTTTAGGATCGGCTTACGAGCACCGTGCGTGGCCATCGGGCCCAACCTGGAGTAGGATGATCCGATTATGTGGTGAAAACCCTAAATCGTCGTAGATCTCATTAGCTTCATCTTGATCAAGCAGGACCACCAAGTATTCGTACACCCCGTACGGATCATGGGTGGATCGGCTCTTTGAGCCGATTCACGGGATAACCCGAGAGCCGATCGAGGCTCGTATTTAACGTTTACATGTATGCCCCTGCGGAAACTAAGCGAGGCAATCTCATCACCTTCCCGACCGGGTATAGGTCGGGTGGCACGCCCTGCACTTCGCAACGCCGCGTGTGACCAGAAGAGCATTGCGGGCCGTCGCTCGGAGGGGTCTCAGCCAGCCGCAGCTCTAGGCTCCCCCCGGCTCTACAGTGTTGACAAGGCCGCTGCCCGCCGGTGGGTTTTGGCAGTCAACAGGTGGACTGAGCGTGCTCACCACGACGTGCCCGCAGTAGTGCTCACCCTCAAGGATGATGCATTTGGTATCCTCGCACCACTGAGCCCCACTTAGATCGCGGAGCCTGCTAATGGTGAGCCACCTCTGTCTCCACTTCCTCGGGTGGTTATACACCTGAGTGGAGCACACAGAGACACCACAGTGGTCAAAAAGGTCCTTCGACACAACAGTGAGATGGACTTCCTTAAATCCTTTGTCAGTTCTCACTTCGGTCTTGATCAAGCCACACATCTTCTCCAACACGAAGCTGGACATGAATGGAAGCCATTTCATGGTGACAGTCCCTTTCTGCACGGACTTCAAGGCCCTATCCGCTTCCCTGCAGTTCTTGTTCATCTTTGTGGTGGCCAACCTAGCCACGACCTCTGCCGCTACCTGAGCCACCAGGTCAGACATAGGCAGAGGGGTGGCCGCCACCTTGGAGTCATAGGCGGGTTGTGAATCGGGAACCTGCGAAGGGATCTGAGAGTCCCCAACGAAGACAAGCGCCTGGCTAAAGTCATCACATAAGGAATCCTACACACATCGTAGTACATATAACGTGAATCTACTTGGAAGCAAAGACATGTGAATAGCACAAACCATACCAACAATCATCCTAAATCAGACAAGCAGTTCATTCCAACTGTGAATAGCACAAACCCTTGCAAGTTCATGGTAGGTGAGCACATTTGGGACAAACAAGCAACCGGAAATGTCGAGCCCTAGTAAGATCATGATAGCTCACCACAATCCGAACTAACCCCTGCTACAAGACCAAACCCAGACAAGATCTGACAACTCCTAACCTAGATCTAAACATTACCGCGGTACCGGGATAAGGGATGCCTTACAGTCATCGCCGGAGGTGAAGATGCGCTGCATCAGGAAGTAGATGAAGCATCCAAAATCCCCAGATGTACTTGCCACCGCCGCTGCAACCGTCGCTGATCGAAGATGCGTGCGCCTCTTACCTTCTTGCCAACGGGAGGAGAAGCTCGAAATTTGGGGGGGAGGGGAGTGGAGGAGGGGGTAGAAATAGGCCATGGGGCGCGGTGGGAGGTGACAGAATCCTTCCCGCCCCTTTTCTCTTTTCGCCGATGCGCCCGCAGCTCCCGCCATCTCCATTCTCGTCTCCGCGCGTGCGCCAAAGATTCCCTTATGCATCAGCCGTCGTGGAGATTTGCGTGCACCACTAGAAACTACCGAACCGGGCGTTCCTCCAGGGCCTGTCCCGAGGGTGCTTTGAGAACCGGTTCGTGCAAGAACGCGAGTCGGCCACTCAACCGAGGCAACCAAACGAGCCGAAAATTGTTGGCCCGATGCGAGCCAAGGAGCATGCAGCCTACCAAACGCGCTCTATATAGCTCGCCAAATCGAGGATGTGCGGTCGCCTAGATTCATATATATTTACACAGATATATGCAATCTTGATAAATTGTGAACGGAGGGAGTACATACTTATCACTTATGTACTTTTTTTGTTTACGATTCTACGTACAAGAATCTAACTGTAGTTAAATGGTTAGGAGGGTAGTGGCCAATCCATCAGGAACTAAAATCCATATTTAACATTTTGGTATCTCGTAACAATGAAATATTTTTAAAAAGGAGACGAGGTATGTTTTTGTAACCGATCTCAAGATCTCCCGGATCAGTTTTTTCAAAAGAAATACATTGTTGCTTATATGTGTAGGATGTGCGCATAAAGGTGAGTATATGCACATCTATATGAGAGCCAATTTTTTATACCGGAAATTCACATTTGAACTTGGGAGCATATGCGCACACCAAAATATTTGAACACGAGAAAAAAATTTAGAAGGTCAAAAAAATAAGAACAAAAGTTTGGCGGGTATATATCAATATTATATATGTGCACACCAAGTTTTGCGAAAAACTAGCATCTTTTGTTGTTTGTGTTAAAAAAGATAAAGAAATGTCCTGTGGAAAGCTTTTTAAGCACTAAAATTTGTGTTTTTTTCACACGGCTACTATCTCCGTTTCAAAGAATAAGACGCACGCATATTCGTCATGAACTTTGACCATAAAAATTGAGCTGCAAAATCTTGATTATATTATATGTAACTAGTATTGTTGGATTCGTATTGAAAAGCACTTTCTAATTATGTTAATTTCATAAAAATATTATTACATATTTGAAATAACTCTTGGTCAAATAAAAAAAAGCACGAAAAACGAGGGCTCCTTATTTTTTGAAATGAAGGGAGTACAAAATATCGATTTTTCACGAAACGACTTTATGAACACATATTATATCGAGACGTGCACGTCACTTTTTTATTTAGAATTTTCTTAAATTTCAAACTACCTTTAAAGAAGTTATTTAAAAAACCGGGAGCATAAGCCCGGGTGCACAAACCCCTCGTCCCTTCTGTACCATGTTTCTAAAAGTTAGAGGGACAAGTTTGACGTACACGTATACGTGTGAACGGGGAACAGTAGCGGCGTATAGGTCGGTTGCTTTGCCGGTTCAAGTCTCGTGGGATGTCTCAGCGTTCCGATGGTGATGATCGATCAATAAAAGACGGTATAAATCAGCTGACGAGACATGCACACGCGCCACTATTCAAGATGAGCAGTGCAGACGACACGTGCGGATGTCCATGCGTGATGCCTCCATGAACAAAGCAGCAGACAAGAAGTCGTTAGCATGATCTTGGGTTGGACCGAGGTTATCCCGGCCCGTCCAACCCGACGCTATGGTCACGGAAAGTGTAGAAAAGGCACGTACGGATGTACCCATTTCTGTAAAATAAAAAGGTAGTACTGGTGTACTCGTTGTACCACATCACGCGAGCACGTAACTGGGTCGATCAGCGTTTCGTGATTCGCACTAGTGCGCGCAGTATGTCGGGTCGGGATCCTCTTTTTTCTACCGCCTCCGTTTCAAAATAAGCATCGTAACTTTATCTAGAAATAGTTATACCCCTAAGTTATACAATGGAGTAGTAATCTAAATGAAGTTGCGGCAATTATTTTGAAATGAAGAATACAATGGAGTATTTATTAAATGACAACAAGTAAAAGATGACATCCCACCAAATTGTGTGCATGTCATTCGTAAATCATAACTAGCCACACAATTCATGTATACTATACTAATATCATTAAGTATGCATGCTCATTTAGTTTTGAAAACTTCTGATTCTGACTGGTCCACTTGTTTTCTCATGTGACCAGTTTTTGTATGCAATGAGTGATTTTTTTTTCTAAGAAACTAGTACTAGAGTATTTATTTATGTGTGGTTACACTTTTAATCTACACCAATTTCATATTTTTAGAATTTGAAATCATTTTGTTTGTAATTTGTAACTTTTTCTTTTACTTGTATATTTTAAAATTATCGGTCCTCAAATGTGCAAAATACTGCAATTTTGTAGTGCACAAAGTGGCCCTTAAATGTTCAAAATAGTTTTTTTACACTACTAAAGTATGTTTTGATAATTTTTATTTTTGTTTCTACAACTTTACTTGGTAGGCTGCGTTGTAAATATACAACGGCCACACATTTTAAATACTCTGTATGCACGACTTGTGTTGTTGTAATGTGCAAATGATTGTTTTTGTTACTCAATGTATTTTCTTTTCTTTTTTTCTTTCATGTATTTTCCGCTTTATTTGGCCGCCGGAGACTATGTGTTGTAATGAGCTAATAAATGTTTATGTATGTAAGTTTGTGGTATTTCGATCAGGAAGGGAAAATATCTAGTCGACTTGACTGTAAAAAAGTTCTAACAAGATGAAAACAGCTAGACCAATATTTATTTAAAACCACGGTGAGAGGAAAAATACAGAGTGGTGATTATTCTTATTTAAAACATCATATCAGATCATCCCATTCAACTTCTGGATAGCTGACCACATGTGTGCCATGTGGTGAGTGAGTGGTGAGTATTATTATTAGTTGGCTATTGTCTGGAGAAATCGTCACTCGGGTTATCTTTGAACCTACTTCTCTATGATTTATGGCATGGTGATTCCAGAGCTGAATTCTTTTGGAAAGCTTTACTTAAAGCCTTGTCTTTGCCCACTATGTCGGGCCTCTCTCCTCAAGTTCCTTGCCCTAACCCCTCTTGTCAGTAATATCCAGTAGTTATTTGTTTCATTAGACTATCATAAATGAGGTATTATAGGTAGTATTATGTATTTTATGCATGTAAATGCTGGTGTATCACTATAATTAATAATGAGATAATTCATAATGGTATCATATGTAGATACCGTATCATATCACGCAGAACTACAGAAATTAATATCAAACAGATATGTATACAAATTTGCATTGAGATTATACAAATCTAAATATAAGTGAACTGTGATACTACTAACACACGATGCCATGCGTTATAGAGATAGTATCATACACTCAACGGCGTAGCCAGGAAAAATTTATGGAGGGGGCTGACCAAATAAGACCACTCTGGTGCAAAAAAAAATTTGCCAAAAAATGATACAATAGTAGTGGCAAAATGCAATTTTCCACTAATTATACACCATTTGTTGCTACAAACTATTAAAACCTGGGGAAGAGGAGTGTGCAGGTTTTGCATGCATGTAAGAATGGGCAAAAGTTTTCTGGTTGAAATTTTACATGTTGGGGGAGGGGGGGGGGCGTGTCTTCGCCAGTGCATAGACTAATATCATATGCATTATATTTGGACAAACGGAGGCTGATCTACGTACATGTAGCCCTTTATTTTTAAAAATTTAGAAATCATATTTTTAAGTTTTAAAAAATTCTGACAAAAAATCCTGGATGTAGCCAATGATGAAATCTACAAACATGTAAAATCTCATTGTGAAATTCTTAGTACTTTAGGCTACATAAAAATAACAAATGTGTGGATCTGAGAATAGTGAATAGTGCACATTTCAAAACTATAAAAGCTGTCAGATTTTCTCATTTTTGTTTAGTCTACAATACAAAGAATTTCATATTGAGATTTTGCAGGTTTGTAGATTTCATCATTGTCTGCATCCAGAAAAAAATTCAGTTTTTTTAATACTTGAAACTATGATTTTTGAAATTTTGAAAAAATAAAGGGCTGCATGTAGCCCAGCCTCCGTTTGCAGTTTTCGAATAATACTATGCACTGTGACTAGTCTTGTCTAGTTCATGGTGAGCCATGAGGGTGTATTTTCCTCTTCTTGTCACAACTCACAAATCGTGCAGATCGAGGAGAAAACTACTAGCAGCCCAATTAATACAGCTTAATTATTTCAAGTTTTGTGACAGCTATTGTTCATTTTTCTTTAAGAATGAAGGGAAAGCTACGTGTATTTCTCAACAAATGTTGTCCTAATACATTCCAAAAGAACAGTAGCATCACGTCATCTTTAGCTATGTCTGGGAAACGGAGAACAATATCGCTTTCAGAAATTGAAGAGTCGGAGAAAATGGTGCGACGAGGAGGCCCGATCGCTGGAGTTTCAGACTATACTTGTACGTAGCATCTCCTCGCACGCGCCTTTTTTCTCTGATCGGCATTCCCTCGGTCCCGAATCAGCCGAAAGGGATACCAACGTCGCCCTCGCCGTCGAACAACTTCTCTTGCCGCACGTACGCACCGGCCGGTATATGAGAGACGTCCGGCCGGCCGGAAAATGCAGCGATATGTCAATGATTTGTGAACAGGTATACCGTCGCTAGCTTCTCGTGCTTCTGCTTTCAAAAAACACCTGTCGTCTGGGAAGAAAGGCGCGTGTATGATGCGATGCATGCACGATGCATGTTCAAAGCCTTGTTTGTCGATGGATCCGACGAGATGACGCGTGATCGGACCAACAATTGGGTGATCTTCGTGTCGTTCCATCGATGCAGATTGCAGGGGCGACGCATGAACAGTATCTGCTTGACCAAATCATTTCATTGGGACAACAAAACGTGGAAAGTTTTAGGGAGTGGGTCTCACTGCTCCCTCCATCCGCAAAGTGTGCTTCTAGATTTTGTTTTAAATTAAACCTTTTAAATTTCAATCAATCGTATAGGAAAAATGTGGTAGAAGAATTTATGACATTAAATTAACATCACTAGATTCTTCTTCAAATGTATAGTTTCATAATGTATCAATTTGACGTCATATATGTGGCTAGTATTTTTTTAATATAAATTTAGTCGAATTTTTAAAAGTTTGCTTTAAGATACAACCTAGAGGTATACTTATGGCGCGCTGGCCGTCGGTCGGCCGATCCGCGCGCGGGGATCGGTCGTACCAGGGCCGTTCGATCGTAATCCGGCGTCCAGAATTAGCAGCATTTTGATTTTTACATTTTACCCCTGGTTTTTGAAAAATCAACCCGCGGTCCTAAGCCTATCAGTTTAAACCGAACACGTGTTTCCCTTTGCCCCCAAACTTTCAGATATTTACAACAAAACCCGCTGTTTAGTATAGCAACAAAAACCCGCCGCTTTGTGTACAAAAAATAAAAAATATTACAACAAAATTTTCACAGTAAATCTTCACATATATGTACAACAAATTATCAATATATTTACAATAATAATTAACAACAAAAACAATATTTTTTATTTGGGTGTTTACAATAATAGTCAGTTTCCATGCAATAATATCTTTACAACAAATCGGAAACATACTTACAACAATAATTAATAACAAAAACCAACATCATTTTATTTGGATGTTTACAAATAAAAGTCTGCTTTCATTCCAGAAATATCTTTAGAACAAACCAGTAAAATATTTACAACAATAATTAGCAACACAGGCCACAAATAATTTGGGTGTTTACAACAAAAGTCGCAAACATCATCCACAAAAACCACAGACTATTTACAACTAAAATATATATTTTTGCAAATAATTCAAAAGTTGTTAAGAAATAATTTAATTTGCTACAACTTGAATTACAATAAAAATAATTGTCTATTTTTACAAAAGTTAGAAACAAATACAACAAAAATTCATATGTTTGCAAATAATCAAAAGTGGTCAATCAAAATAATTAATTTGCTATAGATTGAATTACAATAAAAGTCGGCATCTATTTTTTACAAAAGTCACAAATAATTACAACAAAAAAAATTACTAGGTTATTAGGAACAATGATCAACAACTTAACCAAACCAAAATGTTGACGGTTTACAATAATAGTCAACAACAAATACATCAAAAATGTTGAATATTTACAACAATAGTTTAACAAACGAATTTCAACACAATAATTACAACATTAGAAATTTCTCCGCCAGAATCGATTGTAACAATTTTTTTAGTAGTTTACCACAAAATTAAACAAAAATATTTAAAAAGGCTCTTTACAACAATTGTCAAAGTTTTGCTAAAAAAAAACGACGTGCAAGTGTGTTGGGCCATGGTTTTGATTTACCTTGAGTACTGGGCCAGAAACTGTGGGCGAACAGATAATGGGCCATGCAGACGAATGGGCAAGATTGTGACTCGCGGGCCAGCAAGCAGCGCGTGGCTCGGGACGACCGATCGCTTCCCCAGATCGGTCGCCCGAAAGGAAGCGTTTTCCTATACTTATTCATAGACAATCGGAGTTGTCGCTAATCGTTTTGTGAAGGGGAAGTTTGGTATGCACCCAGCTCCCTCTTCGGAGCTACTTTAAAACGGGCTTTTCCAACAATGGCAGGTCTAGAATCAAATAACCGGGAGTGCCACAATTTATATGAGCGACATAGCTTCAGTATATGGGTTCAAATTTTGTGATGATTTCACTATAATAATATATTTCAGTCTAAATATGACCCTAAATCTATTAAAGAGTGTCTCTTTTTGCAAAAAAATAAACAGTCTCAAAGCACGATTTAAACTATTAGAAAAATAGTATGATCTATATAGCATAAACACCCCCAGATATGCCCCTGTTTGCCAAGACCGTTCTTTAATTTCGATATGTTCACACATAGTGTCTCTTATTTTACTTTTTTCATAGCAGGCAATTAGTTTTTTTAGATTTTTGAGCAAAAATTATTTTTTTGTAGATGAATCGTTTTGAAGCTGTCCATCTTATTTTAGAACATGAGGCTGTCCATCTTTAGATAGCTTTTGTCCACCAAGGATATTTCGGCCTTTCTCTACCATCTACACTTTCTAGCCCACCGGGCAGATCTAGGGAATCAACCCAGCAAGTCCGAAGGGAAAAGTTCAGCCTATTTTTTGGGGGTTTTTTGCAACTGCTATATTTTTGCTGTTTGGGTGCCTGTTAATCTCTTTTATTACTCGAAAGTTGCAAAGTAAGTTCAGTAAACTCCACCCACGATTAATTGAAAAAGCTAGGCCCTGCCATTTTCTTCTAAGAAAGAGACACTAAACTCACTTCTTCAATAACGTGTCTTTCATATTTTGTACCATGTCACCAAACATTCAGATAAGATATATCGACTTGCATTAGGATGATGCTAAACTTAGAGTGCAAGGTCAATTTCTGAAAAGTCACATTACATTATGTGGTCAACTTCTTCTCACTGGCCGCAAATATTTAACCTCGAAATACTCTGTAACCGTGATCAATTTATGGTATTTCGTGTAAGCTCCGTGGTACATTCATAAGAACTAAATTGTGATATCAAGTGTCATGCAATCTTTTCAGACACATTAGAGACACTGGAGGATGGCATGACACCTAAAATGGCACATGTAGATTTCTTAATTGTAAAATGCATTCACAATTATCAAAATATTATATTTATACCAGGTTGTTGGTCGGCATAGGATGCCACTTTAACAGAATACATAGACACGACCACATTAGAAATTTAGGTGAACACCTTTATCAAGAATGGTGACTCACATGTAACTTTTTGGCGATTGTTCTGGACGTTGCCAATATATCGAGGACTGTGGATACATTTTTACTTTTTTCAACCTATCTCTAAGACTAGTTGTCAAGCCATGTGTTTTAGTAACATCCATGGCATCATTTAGGTTCTGTCAATATCTTATAATTGAAACAAAACATCACATAAGAACGGCAAAGAGGCAATGACACAAATTATGGTGAAGATAAGCTCCGATGACGAAAGAACCATAATGATATGTGCACATTATCGTCGTCATACACACAATGTTTTTGTTAGACTCTTGGCCTAAGGTGGTATAGGGAGAGATATCACTATGGCATCAATAACAATAAACTCATTGTGGGTCATCTCCCAAATATTAGTTACATGATGACAATTTAGAGAAGTAGCATGCCAAAGGTGCATTTTAGTGCGGTGGTATATGAGTGGTCCCACTATTACTTTGGAAAAGTCAACCAAGATGCTTTTGTGATGACTGCCGGTTGACTCATGTTGATGAACACTTGGATGCCTTGTAGTTGAATTCGCACCCTATCTGTTGAGTGTGTATTCTATAAAATTCAACTTTGATGCGACATGCATATCTATTCTTATGAGAAGATAAAATAAAACATGAACAAAAAAGAGCTACCTTTCATGGTTTGTATCAAAAAAACATTAAGTTATATTTCATTGCATGCGTCAAATCATTAACTGTTTCAAACACAACGTGTAAACTTAAAACTCTAATGTGAATAATAGGGGTCAGTTTTCCATCATTATTTTACTACAAGAAGAAAGGCCAGCACCATCTAGCGGTGTATTGCGACTTCCATATTTTGTAGCATGTCACCAAACATACAAGATATAACAACTTGTATTGACAGAATGGTAAACTTAGTGTGTAAGGCTCAATTACTAAGAAGCCACATTAGGTGTACATTATGAGATTATTTTGTCACACTGACCACGAGTATTTAACCTCTACATATTCTATAACTGCTACCAATTGATGTTATTTACACATAGGTTCCACACCACATTCATAAGAACTAAATCTGTGATATCAAGACACTTAGATGCACCGAAGGATGACATAATTCCTAAAATCGCACGTGTACTTTATTGGTTTTTAAAGTAAAATACATCCACAATCCTCAAGTTATTATCTTTAAACTAGAACATTGGTCGGCATATGATGCCAGTTCATCAAAATACAGAGATGAGATCACATAAAATATGTATGTGAACCCCTTTAGCAAGAATAAGGAATCACATGTAATTTTTCGGTGATCCTTCTAGACACTGTGAATATATCGAGATTTGTAGATACATTTTACCTTTCTTTTCAACATATACTCTATCACACTCTATTTGCCATGCCACGTGTTTCAGTAGTAACCGACGTGATATCATTCAGGTTCTCGCGATAACTTAGACTTGAAGCGAAACACCAGATAAGAACGCTGACGAGGCAGTGAGCTAAGTTTGGGCGACGACAAGTTCTGGTGACGAAAGAGCCATAATGCCAAGTGCACGTTATCGCCGTTGTACACGTAAAGCTTTTATTAGACACTTGGCCTAATGCGGTGTAGGTATTGATGTCACTAGTGACATCAATAACACTGAACTCATTCTCGGTCATCTCATGAATACTAGTTACATGATGGTACTTCAAAGGAGTAACATGCCTAAGGTGAATTTCAGTAACACACTCCTTGGGTGTACAATTACTTTGGCAAACTCAATCAAGCCACTTGTGACTGTTGTTTGTTGATTCATGTTGATGATTACTTACCTGCATTTTGCAATTCAATTCTTAGCCTAGTGTGTGTGGTAGATCTTATCTACACCTGGCGTGTGATAGTATTTTGAGCAATACTGATCTTGAGACTCTAAAAGGTAACAATTGGCGTGAAATACTAGTATTAGTTGCTTTTCTATTTTGAACCAAATATCTGCTCTCCTCCTCCCCCGTTTCCATCCTCTGCACGTACAGAGGGACCATTCTTTCCCCTCGCAGTCATCCTCTTCCTCTGTGAGCCCTGACCTACCCAAGCAAGCTCCAATCCGACCCGATGCGGCGCTAGAATATCTCCTCTACTCCACCACCGCTGTGCCCTAGAGCTGCCGCTGCGCCGTAGCTTGCGTCCCCGCCGACGCCCGCACCCGCAGCCCCCTCCGCCTCTCGCGCGCGCCGCCGCCATCTCCGTTCCCGCGGCACCTCATCGCGTCGCTGCTGTCTCACCCCACTCCGCAATCTTGGCCAGCCCTGAGCTCTTTGCCACCCAGTGATTAGATAAACCCCACTGATCTCCACAAATTCTGGGCGTGCCGCACAAATTGGGTGTGCTGGTGCACACCCGGCGCACCATCTAGATCCGCCGCTACCATGGCTGTCTATTACAAGTTCAAGAGCGCCAGGGACTATGACTCGATCCCGATCGAGGGCCAATTCATCTCGGTTATGAACCTCAAGGATATGATTTTCGAGTCCAAGCACCTCGGCAGAGGCACTGATTTCGACCTCATGATCTCCAATGCGCAGACCGATGAAGGTTGCTTCTTTGTCAGCAAAGAACCTTTCTTTGATTTCTTTGTATGGGTGAATGTATACAAAGTTGTTAGTGCTAGATAGTATTGTGATAGGCCCAGCCTGTAATGTTTTTGGCTCTGTATAGCTGTTTCTTTCATGCACTCAAGATGTATGAAATTGAGGCCTTATCTAGTGGGTATTGTTTTTTTCCTGGTACAGTTTTTACAAGTTTGATGTGAAGGATTAACTATCAGTTGAGCATAGATTCTTAGTGAAGTAAAACTTTGAAATGATACTTATTTACAAAGTATAGCAGTATGAATGTCTTTTGGGATTTTTGAGCACATGAACCAAGTATTGCATTGAAGGCTAGTAAGTTTGTTTTGATGTAAATGGTGTTTGTTGCTTGAGTAGGCCAGTGCGATTGAAATACAGTTGCACCTTAAACACTTTGAAATTAGTTTGCATGATTCTGTGCTGTACTTAGCTTGCAATATCTTGATTTTGGGGGGATATGGGATGGGATTATACAGTTGAGGTATTACTCAAATCATTTCGTGCGATGTTTATAATTACAGAGTATGCTGATGAATCTACCATGATTCCAAAGAACACATCGGTTTTGATTCGCCGGATACCGGGACGCCCAAGGATGCCGATCGTCACCGAACCAGAAAAGTACTGTCTTTCTCTCTGATTTCGTATTCACTCCACACACCGTACCTGATAATTCACATTCTCGGCCATGAAGAGTTAATCACACATTAGTTATCTATAAGCAGACTATTAATTTATATGTTTGACTGGATCATGCCACTGAACATGGTCCATGTTAGGAGCTAAGACATCATGCGAGCGATCATAATTCAGGGTTCACATCCATTTTTTGCAGGGCAATGCCTGCAGAAAATAGGGTAGAAGAAGTCATGCCTTCTGGTAGCGCTTTTCTTGGTGATTCCTCGATGAAATATGTAAGAATAGCTTCTAGTCTGGGTTATTATTATCTCCTACAGCAATTGCCACCACGGTCATATTTCGTGGTTTGAGCTATTACAGTTGGCTATTGATCCTGGGAACTGATATTCATGATATTGAAATTGCAGCCTGAAGAATCTGAGTGGGATGATGAGTTTGGCAACTCTTTATATGTTAGTGATTCGATTCCTTCTCAGCCTGTTAGCCAGGCAGTTAACGCTTCTGAAAATCAAGTTGACGAAGATAGTAAAATAAAAGCTCTTATTGATACAGCTGCTGTTGACTATAGGTGAGTGATCTGCTGACTGGCTAAATGACTATTTATTATCCATGAAGGTAGATAGTATTAATAAAATGTTGTACTCATTTAACTGGATGATCATGTTTTCAGCCAAATCTCTGATGGATATGGTTCTGGAAGAGGGTATGGCAGGGGGATGGGTGGGAGAATGATGGCTGGCCGTGGTTTTGGTAATACTTTCTACCTTCTTTGTTGATTGTTTGTTTGCAAGATATATGTAGAGCTTAGAAGTGGCATCAATCTTTGTGAGAGAAGTGCTACACCCGCCTAGGCATCATGGATACATAGTGACATCATTATTCAGATACTAGATATCTAAATTAATTCTACTTATCCTCTTTGATATTCATAAGGACGTGGTCCGGGTCGGCTGGACAACAGGACACTTCCTCCTGGCTATATTTGCCATAGATGTAAAGTACCTGGTATGTTGACTTGTCAAGTCTTTGTCAATGCAATATTATGTCCTGTTTCACTTGACCAATAGTGGTTTGCAGGCCATTTCATCCAACATTGCCCAACAAATGGTGATACTAGATATGACGTCAGAAGGATGAAACCCCCAACTGGCATTCCGAAATCCATGTTGATGGCAACTCCAGATGGCTCATATGCATTGCCAAGTGGGGCTGGTGCTGTTTTGAGGCCAAATGAGTAAGTTCAAATTGCTTTCTTAGTTACTTCTGTGATAAGTTTTGCTGGATCTACTTGGAAGGGAAAAAACGAACATCTTAATTTGTTTTGTGACAGAGCTGCTTTTGAGAGGGAGATAGATGGCCTGCCCACCACCCGCTCTGTTGGTGATCTCCCACCAGAGCTGCGTTGCCCGTTGTGTAAGGAAGTAATGAAGGATGCTGTTCTAACTAGTAAATGCTGCTTTAGGAGTTTCTGTGATAAATGTAAGTTGTGCTTTAAGAAACAATTGTTTTTGCAAACTGCTGTCATTGATACGGATGTCATACAATACAAATGTCTTTATTTGATGGATTTTCTACATTGTATTTTCCTTGTTCTCTTTGTCCTCACTTTAAGATTTCAAAAAAGCATGCTCTGCAGTGAGTGAAATATTTTGTTTTGTTGGCAGGCATTAGGGATTACATAATTAACAGATCAATGTGTGTCTGTGGTGCCACAAGCATATTAGCCGATGATCTTCTTCCCAATAAAACTCTAAGAGAAACCATCAGCCGCATATTAGAGGCACCACCAACTAGCAGTACGGAAAATGCCGGAAGCATGGTGCAAATACAGGGTATATGCATATATTAATCTGTTATATCACATTATATGTCTATACGAATTAGAAACTGATGATAGCATCTTGTGTAGACATGGAGTCGGCTCTACCTGTACAGCCCAAGATTAGAACTCCTGCTGTTTCTGCCGCTTCAAAGGAAGAGCCTAAATCACCGACGCATATAGAAGAATCTCCAGACGCTGAGAGCCAAAGCGGATTGAAAGCTAACGTCGATGTGACTTCTTCAGATAAGAAGGCTAACACAATTCCAGATGTCGCTGAAGGGACAATGGACTCTAAAAATGCCCAAAATGAAAAAATACCAGACATGACTCATGTCACGAAAGAGTCGCAGGAAAAATTGCCTGCAGGCGAACAAGGTAATAATCTTTCAGCCCTGTTAGTTTTCATCAAAGCTTGCATGTGATGCAGCCTCCCCAATAATTTTCTTGATAGAGACTTGCAACAGTTTTGCGAGTCAAATTAGCCAGAAATCCATCTTACTTGTGCTTCCAATGAACTGTGTGCATATTTGATATTTAAATGATTGTACTCATTGAAATAATGAGATTATTTTAATGGCTTCAGCAGTAAAGAAGAAAAAGAAGAAGAAGGTGCGGGCACCAGGGAACGGTAAGTTAATTTCACCGAACTTCATGATATGTTGCATAAATGGAATGCAATGTCATTATTTTTTATTGCACCTATATTGGTTAAACTTTATTTACTTGTACTTATGTAAAAAATTCTTACTCTACCTACAGCCGAGGAGCAATGGAATAATAATTATCCAGATTTTGGAGCTGAAAATTTTGCTGGAATGCCTATGGGACCACCAGGAAATTTTAACCCTTACTGGGGAGGAGGGGGGATGCCTTTGCCAATGGATTACATGGGTCCACCATTTCCAGGTCCCATGCCTTACATGGGTTATCCACATGGTCCATTTGATCCTTTTGGTGGGGGAGTTCTCCCACAAGACCCATTTATGCCTCCAGGATACATGATACCTACAATTCCTCGGTATATCTCTTGGCATCTTTTTTTTTATTTTCTGAGTAGGAATTTGGACATATATAATTATACGTGTGAGTGTTAGTTTGACCTGTGGAATTTTAAACGAGTGCATAGCCTACAAGTTTGTGGCTGTATTTCCCCAATTTGTTGGGAAATGAGTATTATCACCTCCTTGTCTTTCTACAGATTGGCTATTACAATGACCACTGCTGAAATGATGAAACTCTTGAATTTATCATTTTCAGGGACCTTTCTGAATTAGCAGTTAACAGTATGGGAATGAACATGGGGCCACCAGTTGTGAGAAGGGACGAATTTGAACCCAGGAAACCTGATGGGAGGAGACGTGAAATGGACCGATTCAACGGAAGGTGATTATACGTTTCAAATCATATGCTTTAATTTCCTACAACTTAGACACTTCGATTCATATGCTTTGCTCTTATCCAATATGTACAAACGATGTCATCGGTTACCTTGTACTTATAGTTTTATCTAGTGCATTGGTCCATTAAGTGATACACTACAACAATTGAATGACAAGAGATTATACGACCACTCAAACTGGCTACTTTGGTGTATTTTGCTACTTGAGCTGGGTTTTTTTTTTCATTTTGCATCACAATCAAGTATCGACATCACATATTTGGGCCATTAAATACATGCCAGCCTCTCATATAACTTTGGTACCCTAACCACAAGAATCTGCTTCAGGCTTAGTTGGCCCTGCATGCCTTAGCCTCAGCTGTTGCAAGCACAACATTGAATGCCTCCTGGAGACTGAACACGTGGTGACTCTGTTTCCCTTCCCTTGATGAAACAATGTAATGGCTTCCCCAGCTTTGTGCTCGCCAAGAATTACGAGTCGACGAGTCGATCTGAGTCGTTGGGGTACCGACTCATTGACTAGTCTAGACTACTGCTCGACTAGTCGACATGTATTTTAGCAGTCGCTAGTGCGACAACCAAATAAGAGATTTAATAACTAAAACTGGCATAAGTTCAACACAAGTTACATAAATAATAATGCTAGAGCCTAGAACATCATGGCATACGCCTCAAATTATCTCGTCTAGATAGGGTTCCTAATTTTGGCTCCCAAGTGCCTCACCCAGGAAATTTTTGAGTCGATCGACTAGTCCACAACTAGCCGGTCGACTCATGGAACTAGTCGAACCGACCATCTGAGTCGACAGTGAAATAACGACTTGTAGACTAGTTGCTCGACTCATTATCCATGGTGCTCGCATGCTCATGAGTCATGAGGGCTCTAAGGTAGCACACCAGATTAATCTGAGTTACAATGGCCCAACTCCTGCTCTGCCTGAATACAGATTGTTGCAAGTACCTTTTCCTGCAACCTTGTGGTCTTGATGTTCAATATATCCAAATTCTGCACAAAGTAAATGGTTCAAACCTACTTGTGAAACAGCACCTTAGCAAAGGAAACATATGGATGTTAGAGGCTCTGATTTATCAAATTAGAGTCTTAAAGCACATAAAATGTTCCTTTATGAACCAAGAACCATGCAGGGTTATTTGGGCCCAATATCTGAAGTCTTGACTGGTTCTGTAAGTTAACCCGTATCACAATTTATTAACCTTGGCCGTCAGGATAAGAAGTCGTATGACCAAGCGGAAAAGCACTTAGTGCATGACTTGATCTGCAACCTTGGCTACCTGAACAGATTTTAATGATCATAAATGAGTATCAAAAGCGAAAACTTATCTAAAATATCAATCAGATGAAATTCTGATCTTGTTTTGCTCCTACTCTCAAGCATTGATTTAGTTTGAAGTTACTATGTGAACCGTGTACGGTTAGTTGCACCCAGTGTCCTGATACTTTGTCTGGTTCTACACGTTAGCCTATATCATAATCAAGCAAGCTCCGGAACATAAACCTGTTGTACTACATCTTATCATTTTGGCTGCATCTGGTAAACTAGGTGATTGGGGGCTATTTGTGCAGGGCCTCCTTAAATGCTTGTATATGGAGTCATTCCCTAATGTGCTTTAAAAATCATTTAGATTGCTAGGTTAATTTAAACTTTTGAGTGATGAAACTTGCCACTTGTCCCAAGTGCAAATTCCCTGCGCCATGAAAGGTCCATAATCAGGCATGTGTAACAAAAAACCATTTTTCGTCATATCTAGTATCACCATTTTTCGTATGAATCTAGTTAAGTTTTTTTTTGACTAGATGTATGTGTATCTAGACAAAATTGAGTCATTTAATATGAACCGGAGGGAGTAATAAATGTTTTAACCAGTGTAAGTTTATGGCCATGTAGATCAATTTCATGTTTACGGAGGCTAAAGTGGTAGGCCTAAACAAGTTAAGGGGCATTAGGTTGCATTTGAGTCTGTAGTAGGAATTTGTTGCCAATGGTTGATTCCCTCTTTTCCATGTTTTGTTCTGACCTGGTGCATGTCATCAGGTAAGTTTTGTTGTGCCCACCCTGACCCCTTCTGCTGAATACATTTCCCCCAGATACTTAAATACTGATTAGTTAGTTAGCACTTGGAATGTTAATTTTGGTAGCATGCCTCATTGACCTGTAATATTTATTCTAATATACTTATGCTCAGTTGTCATAGTAGCTGTTTCAGTCCTTTTTTTTCACCGAATGATCAATGCTAATCTACTTATGCAGGGAGAGGGAGAGGGAGCGTGAGCATTCCCGTGAGAGGGAAAGGGAGAGGGAGAGGCAGAGGGATCGAGACCGCGATGTGGATCGAGACCGACACAGGGACAGGGAGTATCGAAGGGAAGGCAGGGAATCGTCAGGAGCCGTAAACGATAGTACCTCGATGAGACCTAAGGATGTATGTCTTTTCCTGTCAATCTATTATCTTGCAAAGTTATGTACTATCAGTTCCATGGTAAACTTGTGGGCGACGGCGTCAGCTGCGGAGAGATCAGCACCACTGAACAGGAAGAAGAATGCCTTCTGCACGGTTGATTCTGATATTTGCCGAACAAGAAAGGTTCGCAGCAGTGAATGCCAGCTCGATTGGGCAGTGTTCTTGGTTGGTCCCGGCAAGGCCGACGTGCTCAGTTGCTCGGGGTCACACAAGCAGCAGTTGCTGGTCCGAGTTGCTCTGCCTGCTCGTAGTGTCCATGGCACTGCTTTCCTGTGCTCGTTGCGGCTTGGGTTACAGGATGGCATCTATATACATGGGAGAAACACGTCTATTTATATATATCCTAGTTGGTTTTGTTTCTACTCTTCTCAAGATTTATTTATTTTATTTGGCAAGTTTTCCTTTATTTTAACCGTTTTCCATCTTTTTTTGAAAAACATTGTTTTATGATCTTTTTTTCCTTGCTTCAGTTACTTGCCATTACACAATGCTTCCCTGATGTGATGTAGATAGCAGTAGTATATAGGGCAAAAAGATAAAAGTATCACGACGCCAGATGAAAGCGACAATATGTGTTTTACCAAAAAAAAATCCAAACAGTACGTAGTTTATGCTGTGCCACGGCCCAATGGTGTGTCATGGTTGGGCCGCATGCTGTCGTGGCAAAGCATGGAATATCCTTGGCCGTACGATTTGGATCCCTTGGTTAGGAATCCTAGCCAAGTCCCTGGGTTATGTTAAAGTGGCAGTATTCTGACATGTGGTCCCGTGTTTGCCATTTATTGTTGTGCAGAGATCGAGGCCCCAGGCGGACAGGTCGGAGCGCGCAATGCCGCCGCCGACGCTCAGCCCCGAACGGCACTCGCGTCGTTCCCCGCGGCGCTCCTCCAGCTCCGGCAAGAAGCGCGCCTCCTCCGACCGCTACGACGACCTGCCTCTCCCCCCTCCGCCGCCGCCACCTGCGTCGCGGCGAGAGGCAGAGCACGCGAAGGCGGCCGCCGCCGACGCCGCGGCGGCAGACCAGCGGTCCAAGGCCAAGGCCAGCGTCTTCTCCCGCATCAGCTTCCCCGGCGACGCCAACGCCAACGCCAACGCCTCCGACTCCAAGCGCAGCCGCAGGTCGTCCTCCGACAAGGCCCCCGCGTCTTCATCCTCGTCCAAGAGAGCCGAGGAGAGCGACGGCCGTCACAACCGCCACCACCATCGGGAAACCACAGCAAGCGCGGAGGAGGAGAGGCGGAGGCCGCCAGCGGCGGCTGCCGAGTACGACGACGAGGAGCAGTCTAGCGAGGAGGAGAAGCACTTCAAGAGGCGCCCGTCGTCCTCCAGGCGGGAGCGGGAGCAGGAGGAACCGCCGCGGCACTCGCGGCGGTCTAGGGAGCGCGGCGACGGTCACCAGCACAACGGTGGTGGAGGTGGCGGCGGCGGCCATAAGCGCCGGTGAGGTGACGCGAGTAGCAACTGACCTGCTGCCGCTCCAGCCCTTCCTCCGGTGATGGGCGTCTGTGATGATAAGCGCGCCGCGAGCGCGCCTCCGAGAAGTCTAGAGCAGAGCACAGCATCTGAGCTCTGCTTGTTTTCGTGTTATCTGTCGGTGTTGTACATTGACCTTCTGAGATTTGGAGTTTAATCAAATGATCAGGCGAGATGAGGATTTAGTAATAAAATGATTTATTTATGGATTCCTCTTTGATTTTCGATTCCACTTTGCTACAGTTATGGATGCCATTAATCAAATATTGCATTTATCCTCATTTGTGTCGCACTTTTTTGACAGTGCACATTTGTGTCGCACTTGGATATTGCCGTGGCGAGCTGCTTATGTTTTATTTGCTGCTGGTGCGTACACAAGTAAAATAACCTGTAGCGAGAAGGATTTTTTTTTGGTTGAGAAGTGTCGCGAATTTTTTTTAAATAATACACTTTTTAATGTTTAATCCAGAAATAATATTAGTTTTAAGGCAATTCCAGAAATAATACACCGTCGGGGTCCGTAAGCCCGAATTAGTTAGATCGGGGTCACCGAACCCGAAGTGCAGGGAATCTCCGGCCGCCCGCGCGGAGACGTCTATTTTCGGGGTCAGCACGCCTGACTCGCTTTTGTCGGGTTCAGCGCGCCCGAGACGGCTTTTGTCGGCCACGCGCGGGCGATGTCGGGCTGTCTCCTGGTCAGGAGCAGGCCGTGTCGGGGAGGGCCATCCCGAAGTGCTGATTCGGGGACGCCGTGTCCGAAATTGTTGGGCAATAAATGCCGGCCGACGCGCGGTGCTGCTGGCCGACGCCAAGCTCTTCTTCCTCCTGCAGCTCTCTGAGTTCATCTCAGCTCTCTCTCTCATTTGCTCTCAGTCCAGCAGCGTTTTCTCTCATTTCTGAGCGATTTAGCCAGCCATTTGTTGTAGTTTGACCACCAAATGCTATAGAATTAGCTGATCTATATATGGGTTAGTTTTTAAGGCGTTTTGGTGGAGGTGGTGTTGGTGGTGGTGGAGGTGGTGGTGGTGGAGCTGGTGGTGGTGGTGCTGCTGCTGCATGGTGGTGGAGCTGCTGCGGGGTGGAGGAGCTGAGCTGCTGACAGAGGTGTTTCGCACGCTTCAAGGGTAAACCCTAATTCCTGGTATTAGATGGTGTAATCATAATGCATGTTGCGTTCGTTAGCTTCGCACATTAGTTAGTGTAATATGTACCGGTAGATAGTATTTATTTAGGAATGCAGGTGCTAGATTTTTATTTATTTTAGAGTGTAGGTGCTAGATTTTTTGACGAGTCCGTAATTTGTATAGGTGAGCAGATATGTCAGATAGAGTAAAATTCGTTGTTTACTTCGGTCATGGCACGGTCCGAACAACTCCGATCGGAGCTGATCTGAGCGAGTTTCAGCATGAGGAGTTGCATCTGACAAACCCAAAAACATGGCGAGTTAGTCAGTTGAAGGAGTGGTTGACCGTGAATTTCGGGCTTAATCCCCAAGCATACACTCGTTGGTGTGCATGCTTTGTGGAGCAGCTCAAGTACCCGGATTTTCACGGCGGTTGAAGCCGATTGAGCGGACCTCTCGGTGGGTGCACTGGTTGGAAGCGTGCGAGCGCAGGGAACTCACCCCATCGCCTTAATTCTTCCCGAGGAGAAGGTGGTGAATTCCCGGGAAGGCGAGGGTGAGTTCCATCCAGGGCGAGAGCGATCAAAGTTCGATGCGGCGGCGGCGGTTTCCAATCCGGGCAGAGTAGCCATGCAGCAGGTGGTCATGACGGTAGTGTCGAGCTTGAAAGCGAGGATGAAGAAGAAGATCAGATGCAGAACATGATGGACGAGGAAGACGAGGATGGAGTGGACTATAAGCTTGACTCAGATGAATCCGGTGGATCCGATACTTCAGATGATAACGAAGAGGAGGATCCGATCCCCTCTTCTTGGAACCATGATTTGTCGGATGCAATGATAGTCGATGATCGGCACGATTCTGCTCAGGAGTACGAGCATGAACACCATCTCGGTTGGTGCTAGATATGCCGACAAGAGACATCTGCAGGAAGCAATCACCCGAGTGGGCAATGAACACGCAAAGGGTATTCAGAACCACCGTTTCAAGTCGAAATTCTTGACGAGTGGTCCGGCGAAGCTAGATGTCCAACAAAGGTGCATGGGTACTGTCCGAAGTATGACACAACATGGTTGGTGAGCGACTGCGTGCCGCACACCTGTGTCCTTAAGAGTATGCTAAAGGATCACCGAAACCTTACATCCACTCTGCTTGCTCGCCTGTTTTACAAGGAGATTGTAGAGAATACAGCGATGGGGGTTAAAGCCATCCAGAGAAGAGTTCACCTTCAATATAAGTATGAAATTGAATATGGCAAGGCATGGAGGGATAAACAGACGGCACTGGAGAACAGATTCGGAACCTTCTATGATGCTTATGACGGTGTCGTCCGTCTTTTGCAGACATTGAAGGACCGAAATCCGGGCACCCATGTGGACATACAAGACTTTGTGATACCTGAGTTCCCTAATGTGAGGGTTCACGCACGGGGTGTTTTTCGCATTCAGCATATGCATCGAGGCTTTCATGCACTCGTCGTCGGTGATGTGTGTAGATGGAACTTTTCTTATCGGGAGGTACCGGGGACAGATTCGACAAGCAATTGGAGTGGATGGCAACAATCGAATTGTGCCTCTCGCATTTGCATTTGTTGAGAGCGAGAACACCGCTAGCTGGTTATGGTTCTTCGAGCGGTTAAAAAAATCGATAGTGAAAGATCGCCCAAATGTGTGCGTGCTCCATGACAGGCATGCAGGTATACTTGCGGCTATCAAGACGCCTGAAAGAAGCCGGACTCGATGAAGAGACGCCATGGCGGGATATGCGAGTAGGTGGTGCATGCGCCACCCAGGGGCCAATTTCTTCTCGCGAGTTTAGGAGCAAGAGTCTTATGAATCGTTCAAGAAGTTGTGCAAGCGAGAATCAAGAATGCAAGTACACTTTTCTCCGCGGCAAGCTAGATGAGTTCACTAAGGACCATGTGCGGCACGGGTTAGCTGCCCGAGCTGCATTAGCAGCAGCTCATGCGGCAGCTCGTGGCACGGGGTACACAGGTTCCGATGAGCCCCCGAGCCAGATCCTATTGGGCTATGTGACCTGCCCGGATTTGACCCACCCAATACAAGAAGGAGGCCTGGACGACGGATTAAAAATTTTGCAGAGTGGATAGAGCACGAGCCATTAGAAAGGTGGTCTTTGCTGCATGACACACATGGAGCTAGGTATGGTGTGATGACTACCAACCTAGCTGAATCATACAACTTCGTGCTTAGGGGAAATAGGGCATTTCCTTTGACAGCCCTTGTGGAGGGTATTTTATATGGCACTATGAATTATTTCAAAGAGAGACGACAGTTGGCTGTGAGTCATATGCTGGAAAATCCAAACACTCCGTACTGTCAGGCCATTATGGAATATATGGATGTGAAGATGAAGAAGGGTATGTCACACACTGTTCTGGGCATCGGGGAAAGGAGGTTCGAGGTGCGCTTACCAACCGACAAGTTTGGTTGTGTGAATGTGGTGAGAACACATGAGGTGAGAATTGAAAATGAACAATGGCCATCGTGTGAGTGCACATGCAACAAACCGAAGTTGCTTCACCTTCCATGCTCCCATGTGCTGGCAGCTACCAGACAACTAGGGATGGCCTCAATTTCTTTCGTCTCTCCGTATTACATGAAAGAGGATGTGATGAACACCTGGACCGGTGAGATGTTAGGATATAGAGTTGTGGGAAATTTTACTACGGTGATACCAAATGAAAGGCGGTACATCCACGACCCAAGGTTATTGCGTACAAACGAGAGGTCGACGGGAGACAAGGCGCATTAGAAATGATATGGATGAAGCGTAGCGGGTGGTCCAACTAGGCAATGTTTTCTCTGCAACCAATTTGGACACAGGGACCCCCTATGTCCCACTTTCTACCCAGCGGCTGCAGCGGCGGCGGCTAACCGAGGAAGGCGAGGCAACCGAGGAAGGCGTGGGAGGGGAAGAACTAGAGGGAGACAGTAGAAAATTTGTAATATTTATAAACTATGCTTAAGTTGTAGTACGTGTGAACCATATTAGTCTGAACAATGGTACAATTTGTAATATTTCTGAACTATGTTTTAATTTGAATTTTTTATGAACTATGCTTTAATTTGTAAACTTTGTGATCAATGGTATAATTTGTATCATCTTTGAACAATGCAACAATTTTTGATATCTTTCTGCAGATATGGCGGCCCGCCCGTTGCTCGATCCAGTGATTGATCAGAAACATCGTGCATCGCACTTGGAGTCCGACCCGCAGAGCATCGACCCACTGCAGACCCGTACTCCAAAGAAGAACTGGATGATACACCCTCAGTGGGAAGACAGGTAGGTGTTTTAGCTTTAATTTGAAATTTACCTTCGAATTGGACCTTGCTTTACCTTTTTCATCATTTGTTTTGCAGGTTGAAGTGGGCTGGACTACTACCTTTCGCTCGATTAGTGGAGGCCCGAGAGAACGTTTCGCGTCTGAACTACGATGCTGCTTTGATCACCTGCTTAGTGGATCGGTGGAGGCCCGAGACCCACACCTTCCACTTTCGCTGGGGTGAGATGGATCGGTGGATGCACGTTTCGTTGGTGTTCGCGAGGGCGTTGGGCCTATCTCTTTTGAGGCTCACGGCCCTCGTCAGGCGTGGCTACACGAGTTCCAGGTTCGTAACAGTTTCATTTATTTTATCAAGCCTTAATTACCGCGTAATATGTAGTCCTAACATTGAATATTTCTTGACAGATCGAGCAGTTCGGATACCCCGACGTACCGATGATCGCGGCCCAGCATCACTCGCAGCTTGGAGGCGTACCTCATGTGGCTACTCGGGAAGACGATGTTCACGGACAATCACGGGAACACGATCGGTGCACGGTACATCCCTATAGCTCGGGAGATAGCGGAGGCCACGAGAGCGAGCACATCACACGGAGGAGCTGGGGTTCTGCGGTCTTAGCCGCTACGTACCGAGGTATGTGTAAGGGTTGCCAGCTCACCTCGCATGGTTCTAGAATCGTTGGTTGCCCCCTCCTATTGCAGCTCTGGTCCTGGACGAGGTTTCCCGTCGGCCGCCCTGAGATTGGTGGTGGGTCTTGGCCGCCAGACGAGTTGTATGACGCGGATCGCATCGACATGCCGACGTTTGGTTCTATATGGACATCGCGGAAGGTATACACACCTTGTTTATATTGTTATATAAAATGCAACACTAACATACTTATGTTATGTTATGCAGAGACATTTTGGGCATAATCAGCTGCGGAATTGCTACCTAGCATTCACAGAGCAGTTTGACCTACTACTGGAGAGCGATGTTAGTTGGGAGCCATACAGTGAGGACCACCGCGACGAGGCATACCCAGGCGGTATATCGTTGATGTGTACCAGAGATTGGGCCTACTGGATGACGAAGGCGAAGATCATCTTCGATATCTTCGTGGAGGAGATGTCGCAGCAGAGGGTCATGAGACAGTTTGGAATGCGTCAGTTGATCGAGCCACCACCTCCCACAGTTCCACTACCACCACGCGTCCACGCGTGAGTACAATTTAATTTTACCATCAGTTATTACATCAATTGGACAATCATTGACGGATGGGTACAATTTAATTTTCAGGTACAACGAAAAAGGAGCGAACAAGACATGTTGTCGGATGGGTACAACTCCTGGGTCCATACCTCGCTGGTTGGGCCAATGCGCCGGCCGTGTCATGGGCCACCAGGGAGCCGTTTGATCTTCGGGAATTTCAGCAGGTACTTGCGAGCGTACATGCCTAGGACACGACTTCGGCTGAGCCGGGCGTGTGACCCGGTTGAGATGGCTCCCTCGACACGGTGGGACACCTACCCTCGCCACTCCACTTCAGGCACTCGGCATCACGCAGTAAGTCAACTATATTTTTTCTACATTTTGCCAACACTTTACTAATTTGAGCTCACAATTGTAGGCCGTGTTGACGGCGGAGCTGCAAGATGACGCCGCCCAGTATGAACGGTCGCTCTCCGCCGGCCCACTTCTTGGACGGTATGAGCACCACGCCTCCTTCACACAGCATCTTCAGAAGAAACTACGTCGTATCTACGCGACTATCACATGCACCCGATCTTCGGATGTTGTCGAGTACCGAGCAGCACAGCGGCCACCTCGTCCCTCCTTGCAGCTGCATCAGCCGCGGCACGGACCGCGCCCACGTATGGAGGTACCGCCGAGCCCGAGGCCACCATCTCCCTAACCGGGCAGGAGGTTCTGGTTGGCGAGAACCAGCCAGCGACAGGAGCCTACTTACGAGTACCGGAAGCGTGGCGGTTTCGGCATGGAGCAGCAAACTCCCATGCCTAACTTGGGGTGGCGTCCCGTATGGATGAGCCGGAGGGTATGCAATTCATCACTATCCATATTAATTGTGCACCATTTGTGAATTTCCTCATGACTAACGTTTTTTTATCCAATCAAAGGTGATGCACATATGTCGTCTATGTCCGCATCACGATCCTTCTGGTCCAGTGCTCAGGATCAGGAAGAAACACAGCAGATGTACCAAGACTGGATGTCTAGTCAACATCACACTCCACCTCCAGATCCCACACAGCCCACGCAGTACAGTCAGCACGAGCAGGGGTATATGCTTCCTCCACGATAGCGGCAGCCAGCTATCAGAGGGTACTCGCCCTCACCTTTTCAGGCTGGACCACCACTGAGGCGTCGAGGAAGGGGGCATGGTCAGTGAGATGACACTCACTGAGTCATCTGTACGCATGAGACTTATTACTACTACTATTTCCTTCATCTAGTGTATGAGTACTATTTGTATGCACCATGTATGATTACTATTTGTATGGACCATGTATGAGTACTATTTCTGTTCAACAAACATTTCAAATTCAACAAACATTTCAAATTCAACATGAAGTGATAATTAAGATACAACTTACCACTACAACATACCTCTCTTCTAACAAATTAAACGGTACAACAACACTACAACATACTGCAAGATCCATGAGACTACTGATAACTAGAACACTAAGAACGCAGCACACCCTTTCCCTTGCCCTTCGATGATGCAACTTTCATGGCCTTGGTGCTAGGCTCGAAGTCGTCGTCCGAGTCGACGACCGGCGGTGCAGCACTCTTGCCCTTCGAGGACTTGTCACTCTTGCCCTTTGACGATGCAGCCTTCTTCGCCTTCGTGCTAGGCTCGAAGCCGTCGTCCGAGTCGACGACCGGTGGTGCAGCACTCTTCCCCTTTGAGGACTTGGCACTCTTGCCCTTCGACGATGCAGCTTTATTCGCCTTGCTGCTAGGCTCAAAGATATCATCGTCGTCCTCACTCTCAACCGTCCACAGCCATGGAAAGTTGTAATCTCTTTCCCTATCTCGTTCATTCTTCCAAGTTAGTGACTTCCACTTCTCATTCAACCTGATAAGCTCACACCTTATCTCCCGTGGGCTGCGAGCAGGCATCTTCTTCAATGGCCACCCATAAGAATATTTGTCAAACTCCCTACTCACCTTACGGAGCAAGGCGTCGCTACTGATGAACTCATCAAATGTGTCTACTGACATAGGCATCCCAAATGGGCCTGCCGAAGATAGTACCCGGGGTTTACTGAAGGCCCATTATCCGAAGAATAAGAAGATTCGGGAGCCCAAGATATATTAAGGAAAGTTAGAGTTGTAATAAGAAGTGCTATTTGTAATCGGGCGGGATGAGTTAGAAACCGTCCCGGACTCTGTAACTTGTACGAAACGAAACCCTCGGCTCCACCTCCTATATAAAGGGGAGTCGAGGGACAAAGAGATCATCGAATCATTGTCCGCAAACCCTAGTTTTCATAATCGTCGAGTACTTTTCTAGCTGAAACCTTCGAGATCTACTTGCCCTCTACTTCCAACTAAACCCTAGCCTACAATCCATAGGCATTGATAAGTTGATACCTTGTCAATTGGCGCCGTCCGTGGGGATTAGAGGCGTAAGGATCTGATCTCGATGGCACGTTCAAGATCTTCGACATCGTCAACCGCAAGCAACGCAATGGATCGAGGTAAACAGATCGCTGCTGGTCCTGTCGATTTTGTTCCTCACCCACCCTCCCGTTTGGATGCATATGCGTATCTGGCGGAGCCCATGGAGATGACGTTCGGAAGGTTTCACTTTCGCATCGAAAAGGAAGGATCGTATCGTGTCGAAATTCCGATTTCGTCGGGATCGTCAGCGGTCGATTCCGATTTTTCAAGCTATACATCGTCAACCGAGTCAGGAGAAGAAGAAACTTCGGCAACACGCTACGTCAGCACTCGAGCAAGAGATAAACTCGCCAAGATCTTCAGCCGACATGTCGTTTGAGTCATCCGCGGACTCATATATAAGCGATGGCTCAAGCGATGTCGACGCATTACGACTTCATCGACAAATCTATCACGATGGGCAAGGTCTTCATCAATCTCGACGATGATGTCACCAAACCCAACATAGATCCGAGTACAAAATATCATCAGATTTATGCCATTGAGGATCAAGAGGAAACATCTGAGGCTTTCGACGATCTGGGAAATCCATACGTCGATCCCTCCAATCTGCGACAAGGGTTAGGCAACAAATACGTCGGGCCAGAGCCACGAGACAGAGTTCAACTTTCACAAGCAGCGTGGGACAGAGCTGCGAGAGCTATGAACGGTACAGAACCAATGGCTACCACAGCCACACCAGAGGAATTACAAGCATATCAATATAGGCTCGCACGAGCTGCCAGAGAAATAGAAAAACAGACAACTGAGTTGAACAGGAGAAAGGAGGCAGCTTCTGCATCCAGCAGGAGAAGGGCAGATCTAAGTCGACAATCTAGAGTTTCGGGTGATAGCCACAGGGAGGCTCGGAACAGAGGAAGATCAAGGTTACAACACATACCCGAAGCAGAAAGAGAGCACTTAGTTCAAAACCTCGACATGTCCTTTATGTCGATAGATACAAGAGGAAACATTATCCCTAAGACACCAGAAGCTGGGTATATGGCGGCACAAGCTTTTATCCTCGCATCTAAACCACCTCCAGGTGATCCAAGGGAAACATTATACAATATGGCGATAGCAGGGATTGGAGCTATGGGGACAGCGTTTGTATCAACGCCTCCCGAAGGAGCGGCAACACAAAATAGTCCACGACCTGCAGCAGCAACGGCGGCAGCCCCTGAAGGACCAAGCGGAGCAAGAGACACAGCAGCACAAGCAAGGGTCGATAGAGCGCGGCAAAGCAGAAGGGATCATCGGCAATCTCCGGAGCTTAACGACGAAGATATGTGCGGCTTACCATGCTTCACGAGGAGAGTCCGAAAAACTCGAGTCCCCTCAGGATTCAAGTTACCCGATCATTTCAAAAAATTTGACGGCCTGCAAGATCCAGAGGATTGGTTAGTCGATTACCCCGAGACGGTGAAGTTAACTGGAGGGACTAGGGCAACAGCCATGCAAAGTATTCAGGTGCACTTGAGTGGAGCCACACAATCTTGGATAAAGAAACTTACTCCAGGATCTATCGACAGCTGGGAAAGTTTCGAGGACGTATTCGTCAAGAACTTCAGATCCACATGCAAAAAACCTGCGTCGTTAGAAGAGTTGAGAGCATGTCGACAAAAGCCAGATGAGCCAATGAGAAAGTACATCCAAAGATGGAACATCATCAAAAACTCGGCAGAAAATATATCTGACGAGAGAGCAATAGATGCGTTTGTCGCGGGAATTAGACGTGGAGATTTTGTCGAGGACTTGGGAAGGACCAATCCAAAGACAGTATCCGCGTTAATGGAGATAGCAAACAGATGTGCAGATGGAGAAGATGCTGTCCACAACAAACGACACAGGTCGCCAGAGGAGGACCGTGATCGAAATTACCAACCGAGGCGACGATTTCCTCGGCAGTACTCGAACTATGACGCCCAGGGCAAATTTCGGCAGGTTTTCGGGCAAACACAGGAGGAAACAATAGAGATGATTATCGAGAAGCAAGTGAGCGCCGAGGCGATAACTGAGCAAAATAGTGGGCCTAGGTTCCCAAGACCTTTCGTGTCCCCCGAAGAAATGATGAACGGACCATGCCGAGATGCATTTTTTCCTCGACAAAGAACGGGAAAAGACAAGCCAGGGCACCTGCGTAAAAGACTGTCGAAATTTTCAGGCAATGTTAAGGTATGCAGAGCACGCTAACGCTCGAGCAGCACAGAGAAATCCTCGGGAGCCCAGGAGCGAGGTTCACCTGCCACCACCTCCCGCGATTACAGATGACAATCGGCATCAGCTCAGAATAGCGGCAGCACCTCCACCACCACCTTATGTTGATCCTAACTCAAACGGAGCGGTGTCGATGATTCGTAAAGGAAGGCCATCCAATAGAGCTCGGAAAGTAATCTCACGACAGGTGTTTATGGCGAGAAAAATGCCTCCACCAATAGTTGAGTATCTTAATTGGTCGTGGACAAGACATTGGCTTCACCATAGCGGATCATCCGCAAGCAAGTTCCTCGACCAGGGCGAGCCAGCACTTATTCTCCAGCCAGATCATTGCGGGATTTGATGTTTCTCGAGTGTTCATAGATGGCGGCAGCAGCTTAAACCTTATGTATGCTGATACATTGAGGAAGATGAACATATCCTTAGCAAACTTGAAGCCGACAGATACAAGGTTCCACAGCATCACACCGAAGAAACCAAGTTATCCATTGGGGAAGATCAATCTCGACGTTCAGTTTGGAACCCGAGAAAATTATAGGATCGAGAAGCTGGAATTTGAAGTCGTGGATTTTCCATCTCAATACCACGCTTTGTTGGGACGACCAGCATATGCTAGATTTATGGCGGTACCACACTATACATACCTGTTGTGGAGATTGCCAGGACCAAAGGGACCAATCACAGTCAAAGGAAGCTTCGCCTTAGCCGATAAGTGCGACAAGGATTTTCATCGGTTATCGAAACTTTCGGGATGCAAGCCGAGTATTTGGCGTCAAAAGTATGACTGATTACGACGTACCGCCGTGACGTTGGAAGGCCAAATAAAGAATCAACCTTCAATACCGAGAAAAATTCTAAGGAGGTGCGGATTCACCCGACGTGACCCGAAAAAGACGACATCTATCGCAAACGACATGGATATCGCATAGGAAAGCGCGCTCGTCGAGTTCCTCCGTGAGAACCGGAAAATCTTCGCATGGTGTCCAGCTGACATGCCAGGAGTACCTGTGGAACTTGCCGAGCACCACCTAAACTTGGATCCATTAGCGAGGCCAATCAAACAACCTTTGCGGCGCTTTTCGAAACCAAACCGCAAAGCTATGCTATCAGAAATTGATCGACTCAGAGAAGCTGGTTTCATCAAAGAAATATCCACCAAAGCCACTTGGGTAGCTAACCCAGTGATGGTGCCAAAAAAGAACACTAAAGTCCTTCGCATGTGTGTCGACTTTACGTGTCTCAATAAACATTGTCCAAAGGATCACTTTCCCCTCCCAAGGATCGATCAGATTATCGACTCCACGGCAGGATGCGAACGTCTTTCCTTTTGGACGCATACTCTGGTTATAACCAGATCAGATTAAGAGAAGACGACGAAGCCAAAACAGCGTTCATCACACCATACGGTGTATTTTGTTATAAAACAATGCCCTTCGGGTTGAAAAACGCGGGAGCAACATATCAGAGGATGATGCAGAAGTGTTTGGCGACACAGATTGGAAAGAATGTACAAGTATACATTGACGATGTCGTCATAACGTCAAAAAAGGGGACAACACTGATCGAGGATCTCAAGGAAACTTTTGACAACTTTAAGAAATTCTGCCTGAAGTTGAACCCGACGAAGTGTTCCTTTGGCGTCCCAGCAGGAGAACTTCTTGGGTTTCTAGTCTCAGCAAGAGGGATTGAAGCAAATCCCGATAAAATACAAGCTATCGTAACAATGATAAAGCCAACAAAGTTGAAAGAAATACAACGAGCTTAACTCGGCCGAGTCGCAAGCATTAAGTAGATTCGTCGCCAGTGCTGGGAGAAAAAGCACTACCGTTCTACGCTTTGATAAAGCAAGGGGAGAAATTCCAGTGGAAAGAAGAAGCAGATAGAGCTTTCGAAGATTTGAAGCGCACAATCTCGACACCACCAATTTTGGTGGCGCCGAAGGAAAAGGAACCTCTCCTCGCTATATATCGCAGCCACGCCCCAAGTGGTGAGCACGGTGCTAGTTGTCGAAAGAGAAGAAGAAGGAAAACTCCACGGAGTACGAGAGGCCAGTATACTTCGTCGCCGAAGTTTTATCGCCATCCAAACAAAGGTACCCTCGCACCAAAAGCTAGCATATGGAGTGTTCACAACAGCACGAAAATTGCGCCACTATTTTTCGGCACACCCGATTATAGTGGTCAATGAAGCTCCCTTGTCAAATATACTAAACAATCCAGAAGCTACGGGTCGTGTCTCCCTTTGGGGAATAGAACTTTCCCCTCGGGACATCACGTATGAAAAAAGAAAAGCAATCAAGTCGCAAGTTCTCGCCGTACTTCATCACGAGTGGATGGAGCTGCAAAACACAGGACCCCCGGACTTGTCGAGAACCCGGACAATGAATTTCGACGGGTCCAAGAGAGTAGAAGGAGCCGGCGCAGAGTAGTACTTATATCACCTGAAGGCGACAAATTGAAGTATATCCTTTGGATGACGTTCCCTAACGCATCTAACAATGAAGCAGAATATGAAGCCCTCATACACGGGATGAAGATGGCGAAAGCTTGCGGTGCAACTCGATTAAAAATCTTTGGTGACTCACAGTTGGTGGCTCAGCAAGTTATGAACCAATGTGACGCAGTCAATGATAGCATGGTAGCATACAAGGAGGTGTACAATGAACTCGAGAAGCTATTTGATGGATGCGAGGTAAATCACATCAGTAGATTGAGCAACGATGAAGCTGACGTCCTCGCAAACATCGGGTCGCAGTGCCTCCCAATCCCGCCAGGAGTATTTTGGGAAGAAATAGCGGAGAGATCTACGAAGCCAAAAAAGGTGCAGAAAAAAGCAAAAGAGAAAACTTCGACATCCCTCACAGAAACCACGGAGGATGAAGAGGAACAAGAGCTTGTGATGATGGTACAGGTTCCTTGGATGCAAGTATATATATCATACATCCTCAGGAAAGAAATACCCGATGATCCAGCTTGAGGCAAGGCGAGTAATTCGACGCTCTAAAGCTTTCACGGTGATCAAAGGAGAATTGTACAAGCGAAGTATTTCGAGCGTCCCGCAAAGGTGTGTCACACCCGAAGAAGGAAGAATAATTCGAAGGATGTACACGAAGGAATATGCGGCTACCACGCGAGTAGTCGAGCTATTGCAGCCAAGGTTTTTCGAGCAGGATTCTACTGGTTGACAGCAATCGAGGACGCCAAAGAAATAGTAAGGACTTGCGATGCGTGCCAAAGGTTTGCCGCAAAACCTCACTCTCCAGCAGCAGAATTAACACCAATACCATTGTCGTGGCCCTTTGCACAATGGGGACTCGACATGGTGGGCAAGTTACACAAATCATGGCCAGGAGGAAAGGAATACATGCTAGTAGTTGTCGACAAATTCACAAAATGGATAGAAGCGAAGCCGATAAATTCACCGCACGGAGCATCCGCAGATAAAATTCATAAAAGGCCTCGTCTTCAGATTTGGAGTGCCCCATAGCATCGTCACGGACAATGGCGATAACTTCACATCCCACGAATTCAAATATTATTGCGAAGAAGTGGGTATCAAGTTGCACTTTGCGTCGCCGCACATCCTCAAACCAATGGGCAAGTCGAGAAAGCCAATGGCATCATCTCGCAATGGCATCAAGAAACGCCTCGTTAGGACCACCGGAAAAAGCTCGACATACCCGGCCGGAAGAACTACCAAGTGTGTTGTGGAGCATCCGAACAACACCAAATACGACGACACGGAGACCCCGTTTTTCCTGGTCCATGGAGCAGAGGCGAGTACTACCAATAGAAATAGAGCACGACTCCCCCAGAGTCATAGAGTATAATGAAGAAACTTCCAGGATAGCATTGGAAGACGACGTAGATGCACTCGATGAAGCTCGAGACGAAGTATTATCAAGGGTAACCAAATGCCAACAAGACTTGAAGAATTACCACAGTCGACGTTTGCGGCCAAGATCTTTTCAGGTGGGAGACCTAGTTCTTCGGCTCACGCAAAAAAGTCATGAAAAACTCGAGTCACCATGGCTTGGCCCTTACATTGTCACGGAAGTAATCGGAGGAGGAGCATACAGGATAAAGGACAAGAAGACAGGGGTGGAGGAGCAAAACCCCTGGAACGTGGCGCAACTCAGGCGGTTCTACGCCTAGAGCTAAAATATAGTCCTTGTGAAACTTCAATGTACTAAAACGCCCGCGAGTTTTCAGACGCACTCTTTTCCTTTTTCGGGGCACCGAGTGGGGCCGGGAAAGGTTTTTAATGAGGCGGGCTCGCGGTGCTGCAATATAATAAAGATAGTGTCAATATAACTTTTCTTTATCGACATGCTCAAAATCCCCAACACGACGAAATTCAATATAGTTCCTCGCAAAAAGAAAAGCCTCGCCTTGGTATTAAAATACCTCGTGAGTTAATAAAAATACAAAATAGTACTCAATAAAGAAGCTCGGGGGCTGATATTCGCCAAAACTACATATTGAATAAATGCCTTGGTTCAAAACCTCGCATTATACAAATACAGTGAATAGCCACCGAAAACACTCGGGGGCTAGACAAATATAGAAATATGATGTTTTCTTTACAATATAATCACAATCATGATTCACAAGGAAGAATTATATATCAAAGGAAAAAAATTAGTCACGATTCAATATATCATCAAGGGTAACTCTGTTTTCTTCAGGAGCAGCGCCAAGAAAATCAGCATAGTGACCATCTGCAAAAAAGTCGGCATCCATCCGAAGAAGGTCTTCAATCATTTCTTCAGCTATAGGCGAAACCTTCGTGTCAATACGATCAACACCAACTCTTCGACGCCGTACCTTCTCGTGAACTTTCGCAACAACTTGGGTCAGGTCAAGCTTCGAGTGGCAGATCTGAAGCATGATAAGGGCAAATCCGGCGCCGGGCTACCAGTTGAGCTCTGACAAAGTCATGAATCCTGTGGGCATCCTTAAGTTTCTCCATTAACTCGAGAAGAGTTTTTGGTTGAACGTTCCGAGGAAACATGGAGTTATAAACCATAGACAGGGTCTTGGTACAGAAGTCAAGGAAGTCGCGAGTTTGAGAGGCGCGATCCCGAAATCCGACAATCGGCGGGTCCTCTCCGGGGTAGCCCAAAACAGAGAACCATGATCAAGGGAAAGGTTAACAAGGAGGTTTGTCCTAGTATTTACCCTCTCCTCTTCGGCAACAGCATCAGTAAAGGAACCTATTAAAACAAAGGAGCAGAAATTTTAAGAGAAGTAGCGTGAAGACGGAAGATATTGAAGATGAAACAAGCATACCCGACATATCCGCACTGGCTTCATTCATTAACTCGAGCATGAAATTTTCTCGAGTAGTCGCCTTTTCAGCCTCGGAAGCAGCAATTTCCCTAGCAGCAACGGCCTCGCGAGCTTGCTGAAGTGCAATTTTTTCGGCTTCAGATGACTTACGAGACTTTTCCATCATCACAAGTGTTTGCTTTTTCGCACACTGAAGTTGCTGCCGAAGTTCATCCAATTCTTGCGGCAAGGAATCTTCGACAGGTGTAGTATCAGCAGGAGCTCTCCTTGAGCGAGAAGAAGGCGAAATATTGGAAGGACCAGGAGCTGGCGTATAATTGTCAAAAATTAACTGGAAAAAAGAAATATTTCGACATCAATCACTGAGTAAAGATAGATTTCCATTCATTCCCATAATATATACATGTCTATTATAACAGAAGGACCTTCTAGAGACCTACTGAAGCAGTTATCGCCAAGAACGCTACGGCGACAATGCCAAAAGAAAGAGGTACGCTAAAAAGAAAAAGCAAAGAGGCATTCAACTAGACCTCCGGCCTTGATGAGCTAGGAGTTGAAGACGGCTTGATCCCGAGATAGGTCAGGATTTTCTTCGTGTTGGGCTTAGTCGCCTTGATCAACGACTTCCACCTCGATTGTTCTATCTCGCTCGGTGTCGCCAACTTTCGCCCGACCGATAGTTTCGTTGGCTATCGGCAACCAAGGCAACAGTGTTTTCAACGACGACCTTCATATTCGCATGACGCACCTTCAGCCCAAGATCTTCTGGTGGATTAAAGCATTTGGCCAGGTTAAGGAAAGTTGCGGGTTCCTCCTTCTTTGGGAAGAAATAGGGAAAGAGCCGCGACAGCCACCGCTTTAGCTCGATCAATGCCTTCGCGTGCCTCTGACCCATGAAACTTGAGGAATGAAAGGGCGTCAAGAAGAGGATCATTGTCGGGATCTTCAAGTTCAAACTCTTGAGCTGTTCTATCTGTCAAGGAAGAAACTTATTTAGCAACAAACGAGTGCAGAGAAGAAAATACAAAGGATATGAAGTGGTTCAGATACTTACTGACAAAGTGGCGACTTTGCATCCTTATACGCTTAAGGATCGCTTCCTCGCGAGCAGATTGTGCAGCTATATGCTCGCTCAGCGAAGTCTCGGCAGTGTGAAGTCTCTTCCTAAGATCTTCGACACCAGCAGCTTCAGTCTTGGCCTTGTCAGCCTCTGCTCTAGCTTGAACAGCATCTAATTCGGCCTTCTTACGAGCCTCTTCACTTTGCTCTAATTTTTGAGCAAGTGCATTGGCACGCTCGTTGATAGCCGCCAGTTTTTCTGCCAAGAACGATTAAATCTTGTTAAAATATCGACAACAAAGGAGTAACAGAGTAATGGTAAAAAAAGAAAGCAGCAAGGCATCACCTTCAGTTTTGTTGGCATATTCACGATACCCAATGAATTGAGCACCGATGCGAATAAGATCTTTGATCATGGGCCTCGTCTAGAAGAGGTTTGGCCATGGATTCGGTGAAAAGATGGGGGGGATTCTTATATGGGGGATCCATCTTGCTGAGAGAATACACTGAAACAGAAGGAAACACTGGGGGGTTTTTATAGGCTAGAAGGGACGACTTTCGGCGGGAAAAGGTGAGCGGGAAAAACTGGCGGGAGATTAGGGCGGGAGTAAAAGGCGGGGAAAAAGTGAGCGGGAAAAATTGGCGGGAGATTACGGCGGGGGTAAAAGGCGGGAAAAACTGAGCGGGAAAAATTAGGCGGGAAACAATAATACTAAAACAGAAATGAAGATACATTGCAGCTGAAATAAAAATAGGATTTATCACTACAACGGAATTTAAGATACAACGACACAACAACGGAATTTAAGATACAACTGAAATTAAGATACATAGCCAATACGACACATCACACTACTTTCCCTGCGTCCACCGTGGCCATTTTCCAGACTTGTCGCCGCATTCTTCTGCCGCTTGCGCTTCAGCAGCTCTTTCCCTTAGTCTCTTCCTTTCCGCTTCACGAGCCTCCCCGCGAACCTCTTCCTCTCGCAAACCTACGTGCAGCCTCATCATCCATCCTCTTCTCGATTCACCTCTCGGTTACGAGCTTGTTCCGCCCCTTAGTTTACGTATACGCCTCTCTCGCTCGCTTTCTCATTAGCACGAACCTTTTCCCAACGCTCCTCCTCAAAGAACGTTGCCCACGCACGGCGCTGTTTCTCCTCAACCTCCTCGCGCGCCCAATCCGGCTGCTCCGTGTCTATCCAGTGAAACCATTTGCATAGGGGCGGGGAGACTACAACACAAACGAGTAAGATTAAATCAAATTCACAAACAAATTTAAGCCAACATACAATTATGTCGAGACATACCGGCGGCCTGGTGGACGACGAAGCTGAACTACGGGGTGGATCATGCTCATAGCTCGCACACATGAAAAATTTCATGCCGAACTGGTCGGAGAAATCCGCCACCTGCTTAACCTTAGCAACACGGCCGCACCAACAACGCTCCGCGATCACACCCGGGGGTAAACTTGCAGCCTTCGCCTTCACCGGCCTAAACTCCTGGTCAGAGCACGGCACACTCATGATGGCTAAGAGTGAGCAAGCAGCACAAAGATAGAGATACAAGAACTTGTGCAATCCAGAGTAGCGCTGCCTGCTTTTATAGGCTAAAATTCGACACCAGGGCGGGAAAATATAGCGGGAAATGGTGGCGAAACCGATTGGCGGGATACAATTGGCGGGAAGGAGTGGCGGGAAGGAGTGGCGGGAAGGGTGGCGGCAAGGGCGGGGGGAAACTGTGTGAACGCAAAAAAGCGGGAAAAATTGCTGTTCGGCTTCAATAAGCCCGAATACTCAAAATCGGGTTCACCCGGCCCGATTATTCGAAATCGGGTTCATCCAGCCCGATTCACTGAAATCGGGTTCCTTATCACCGAGTTTTTGTTTGTGGTTCTGGCACACCACAGCTATTGAAGAAATCGGTGTTGCCCAACCCGACTTTGGGAATTCGGGTTTCCCAAACCCGATTTTACAAATTCGGGTTCCACCAGCCCGATGGTGTATTATTTCTGAAATTTCCTACAAATGTATATTATTTCTGGAATTAATATTAAAAAGTGTATTATTTAAAAAAAAAACGCGAGAAGTGTCATTATTCCTGCAAAGTGAATGTGCTTAACATTTAACCACTAGTTGGTTCTATATCAAAATCTTTCTCAAAAAAGGTTCTATATCAAAAATTTACTATGCGTAAATCACGAACACCTACTCACTACTAGATATGTGCAATATCTAACAAGAGCAAATAGTAGTGTAAATTTTGCTAAGCATGTTACAGTGATTTTGCCTGAGTAATAACGAACAATTAGGATGATGCTACTGCACAATTATCATATAACATTTTTACATGTCTTAAGACATTGCAATGTTTTGCGAAGCTAGAGAGGGGCGTATTCAAGTGTGTTACCAATGACTAAGAGATTGTATCATTCCACATAAGTAGTACATGCAAGTCTTAAATTTGGTATAGGATGAGATACAAGATCCCCACAGCCAACTTATAACAATCTAGTAACTAAAATACTGTAATCTAGCAATTACCGACGCATAAATAGTTGGATATTTTTAAACATTAGATCTAGTTTTGAAGATCTCATTGTGACTAAGCCAATGGTGAAAATATACATCAACTTGTATACAATACAAGTCATAAAATTTTTGAGTACACCACTTGGCTCCAATCTCTTTCCCATTGTGTAGCCTTTTTTTCACAACAAACACTTAATGATCTCTCATTTCATTCTAATAATGTACCCTCAAAGTTTGATTACTACTCACATTGAAATTAGTTTAGGCGAGCAATATGTTACATTTTTGTGAAATTCATGTTGCATTTCTTTATCGGTAGCTCCAAAATGGCATCAAAGACATCACAAAACACTTTACATTTCATGAGCAAATCATTTGTACATTATATTTAATGGAAAAATAAATCTATTAATCAACCTCATCAATAATATTTTCATAAAATCACGGAAGATCAAATCTTTGATCACCTCATCAAGATCATTGGCAATATAATGAAAGAATAACCCACTACAAGAATCAAAATATTTGTTCCAATAAAAATTCATTTCTTTTCACGTCAACTTAAAACAAAGAAATCATGAAAATCATGTTGAGATGATCACGAAAAAATGTATCTTTGTCCCAAGAAAAAAGTACTATTTCACGCCCAAAATGGCATCAATGCACTCTTCCATTGCCATGTTGTGCTAATAAGTTTACATATGACGGCACACACTGAACTTGGTGCAAGGGTTTTTTTGTGGTTAAGTTTACTATTCCATGCAACTAACCATTTTATTTTATCAACAACCTATGAATCTCCGATATAGGAACTTAAAAGTTGAGCAAGAACCGTCCGACCTCACACGGACGCACACGGTGCGGCCCCTACACAGACCCACACATCAGCATAACGGTCAATGCCTTTGACCTGACAACAATGACCATCCAATTTTGTTGTGAGAGTTTGAGATAAGAGCTTGGGCAAAAGTGAGGAAAAGTTTAAAAGCTAGAGAAAAGTGGTACAACTAACGAAGGAGAGGCACAAAACTAGATATCTCTTAAAATAAACGTAGGATCTCGATGCTTATTCTTTTTAGATCTTGGCAAAAACATATGTGCAAGTCTTGTAAAATGTTTAAGAAAACCGGGCACGTAGATATAATGTTGAAATTTGTCCATGCAATATTTTTCTCCAAATACGAAAAGAAGAGAAAGCATTTTTTTAAAAAAATCAAAATTTTACGTTTTCGAAAATTGGTTCCCGTGTGATGTCAGTCTGAAGTAAAGCTTGATGTACATCGCAAGACTCTGTCCCCGAGTCATAATAAATGGTCGTCGGCTGGAAGTTTTGAGAATCGCCACGACTTGGATTCTGAAAACCGGCTCTACTGCTCGGGACACAGTTTCCGGCCGTTGATAATTGAATAAGCAGACCGTCGCCTTCCTTCTAGTGGCATGGCCTCTCTACAGCTACAACAGAGAAATAAGACTATTTTCTTGATCTTTAGTGCCGTCTACATCAGGAAAGAGTCAAGCAGGAGTAGTACGAGGGCTGCAGAAAATCTACACAGAATCAATCAATAGATGGATCTTACAACCAGACACCTAACTACAAACCAACTGTCGCCATTTATCTAGTCTAGTTGCAAATCCAGCTCGACTCTGGAGAACGGAGACAGGCAGCAGCAACGAACCAAGGTCACTGTCTGCGATCACGATAGCAGCCCTAGCTAAGACTCAGTCCATTATAACTGCCATACAACCGCGTTGTGGGGATCCTTTGCGGCGTGATCACGATTGCAGCGTACGTTCCCCGACCAAAGGAATTGGCCAGCTCATCCATATACACTCGTCGCTCGCAAGATCCGGCAGAAATAATAAAAAAAGGTCCTAGGTGCAGAGTGTACCTTTGTCTGAACTCCAGATGCTTAAATCCAGAAGTGAGTAATTGACATCCCTACTCTCTCCTAGACCAAATAACTAGCTTGATTCCTGTAGAACTGCATGCTCTAACCAATGCAACTAAAAGACCGATCTGATGGAAGAGATTAGGCAATGCATTTATACTTCAACACTCCCCCTCACGTGTGGCTCCCTCAGGGCTCCCTCAGGCCTAAACGTGGACCGAAAGTGGGCTGCAATATTTTTATTTTATATTGCGCCAGCCGGTGTTGAACTCAAGACCTCTTGGCTACGATACTATGTAGAACCGCATGCTCTAACCAATGCAACTAAAAGACCGATCTGATGGAAGAGATTAGGCAATGCATTTATACTTCAACACTCCCCCTCACGTGTGGCTCCCTCAGGGCTCCCTCAGGCCTAAACGTGGACCGAAAGTGGGCTGCAATATTTTTATTTTATATTGCGCCAGCCGGGTGTTGAACTCAAGACCTCTTGGCTCTGATACCATGTAGAACTGCATGCTCTAACCAATGCAACCAAAAGACCGATCTGATGGAAGAGATTAGGCAATGCATTTATACTTCAACAATTCCTAGTCAAATATGCCCTAGAATTCAGGCCAAGCGTTTTTTTACCGGGACTACGGCGGGCTTACCTGGCCTGAACATCACATAAAACGAACGCCCAAGACGTGAACAGGATCCATTACAAAAAAAAAATTAGAAGACTGAGAGAAGAGATGAGGAGGATGGGTTGTTACAGCGGAAAACCCAAAGGCGAACATCCTCAATGCATCTGTGAACTACAACATCGAGGCTCTCATTAAGAGAGTTGAAGATCAGGGCATTCCTTCGCTTCCAAATATTTCAAGTGATGGCGGTGAAGATGGTAGAGTCCTCGGAAGAGCGGCAACGATGAGACGATAACTCATCCAAGATCGGCAGGGTGGAGCTAAAATGAGGGAAGAACACGTTCCCAACTTCACGTGCCCGGGGGCATTGGAGGAGCAGGTGGTCGGTGTCTTCAACTTGATCACCGAAGGGACAGGAGGCGGAGGTTGCAAGCCGGTGCCGAAAGCGTCTCTCATTTGTGGGGAGGCGGCGACGCTTAGCAAGCCAACAGAAAATCTTGCACTCCAGGGGAGCCGCATTTCTTTTTAGCCTTATCTGCCAAGACGTCTACCTACAGATGCTGAAAAGAGTTGGAACAGAAACACTTGTGCGAGAGCGCGCTGTTAGAGAGGTGGCTCACACGTTTGTCCGGAACATCGGGAAGCAGAACCACAGAGCTGCATTCGAAGGATAGTGTGACGAGTTCGCCCGAGGCAGCACTGGGCAAGCGTGGAGGCCAAGCGTTTAAATACCGTCTTTTTTTAAGAATATTGGGTCGTCTTCTTCTCCTACCAATATCGGAATAGAACATGTTGAACAAGGTCTTCATAGAAGCCTGCTCGATTTAAATCACACAAAATTTTATGAAATTTGTGAGTCCGGAGTCAAAGCCAAAAAAGGGAATCCACACTATCCAATTGCCATCTTCATGAAACTTTGAAATACAGGAAATGCTCATGCCAATTGGCTGCATTTCTCCTAGAGGCTAGAGCAGACCTCCTCTAGATGGAAAGAAAATCCACACTATCCAAGTCCAAGGGGCGACGGCTCTGCACAGATGAGATGAAACTAGCTACTTCGAGAAGGCGAGCTTCACTATCAGGAGACGTTGCTGTCAGAGTACAAACAAGACAGCCCCGCTGCCAAACGATTATCGCAGAGTGGCCCAGCCGTCCGGCCCACCTCCGTGCCATGCCTGCGCGTTGCGTGGGTCCCCATCCGCACTCTCGCGAGCTCCAGCTGGTTCGGACCCACTTAAACGCCCAGAGCGAGCCCAACACCGTCCCGACCCACCAAGTCGCTCTACCTGGCTGGCGCCTCCCGTGCCGCACCGCGTTACGCGGACACGTCGCCCTCCACGCGCTAAACTATATAACTCTCCAGCCTTTCCCTCCAAAATTCAAACCGCCTGCTTCAACTTCCTCCATCACAGACACACTCGACTCCAGCAGCTACGAGCCATGGACTTCGCCGCGCTCAGCAGCGACTACTCCTCGTCGGGCACGCCGTCCCCAGTGGCGGCGGACGATCCGGCAGGCTTCCCGGCGCCGACCTACATGACGGTCTCCTCGGCGCCGCCGAAGCGCCGCGCGGGGCGGACCAAGTTCAAGGAGACGCGCCACCCGGTGTACAAGGGCGTGCGCCGGAGGAACCCGGGCAGGTGGATCTGCGAGGTGCGCGAGCCGCACAGCAAGAGCCGCATCTGGCTCGGCACCTTCGAGACCGCCGAGATGGCGGCGCGCGCGCACGACGTCGCCGCCCTCGCGATGCGCGGCCGCGCCGCATGCCTCAACTTCGCCGACTCGCCCCGCCTGCTCCGGGTCCCGCCCGCCGGCGCGGGCCACGACGAGATACGCCGCGCCGCCGCCGAGGCCGCCGAGGCCTTCCTGCCGCCGCCCGATCAGGTTCAGAGCAATGCCACTTCCGCTTCCGCCGAGGAGGCGGCGGCCGCCGCTGCTGCTGCACCGGAGGCGGCGCAGTTCGTCGGTGGCGACCACCCCGCCTACTACTACGCGATGGACGACGGGATGATGGACTTCGGCATGCAGGGCTACCTCGACATGGCGCAAGGGATGCTCATTGCGCCTCCTCCCATGATGGCAGGCTCCTCGGCCAGTTTCGCCGCGGACGGCGGCGACGACGGCGAGGTCAGCCTGTGGAGCTACTGACTGCATGCATGCGCGCGTTTGAACTATATATGCTCTGTGTGCCGCGCGCCAAGAACCTCTAATGCATGTGCAGCTTTATACTATAGCAATCCAGTACTACTAAGACAAGTGTACTGCATGGTTGCCCTTTCCATTTCTCTCAACTTTCTGGTAATGTACGTAGTACGAATACATGTTTGCTCTCTGATGAACTGCCATCAGAAGAAGCAGAAACCCTCATCTTAAGATTAGTAGACGGGGCATCTGAATGCATGCCGGGATTACGATTGTTCCACCTCCCAAGGAGTGTTGGAGCTAATAATAAGCTATGTATCTGCAAGTTCATTAATTATTATGCATGTGAGGATTGTCTTTGTTAGTGTTTGCTTAGAGCATCTCCAGAAGATGTATAATAGGCGATGTCTTGATTGAACTTACGTGGTGATAAGAAAAATGCCCGTGAAAATCACATGCTTTTTTACATTCGAAATGAAATGTGTCTGTCAAGCAAGTCTAGCGGGAGGATGTTCTCTCGTTACTCATTAATCTCTCCAACTCCACCTCGACGCATAGACAGAGTTTCTTCTGTAGACCTCTAGTGATTTTGGTCAGCCCAAAAAGAAAAAGAAAATAATAGCGCATATCAACTACAAGTAATAATGAAATAGTAGCGCAAGAGTTAACATATCAATCAACAAAGAAGAAGAAACGAGCAATTCTTGATTGTTAATATATCAAGACAGAAAGTGAACATGATTAACATGCCATGAGATAACTCCTACATTGGTCCATTTCCACTTTGTCAAACAGATAGTGTTCCGCTCACATAGATAAGCCACATAGAAAATGTTTTCAGCACACATAGATAATGTAGATAATGCATAGCCCCTACAATAATTTATTTCCAACTGATTCCTTTGTAGAAGTACAATCTATTGGGGGATCCTTGGCTGTTGCCTCTTTGGCCACAACTACTGACTCCTCCACCTCCACATCGAGGTTAGACTCCTTCTTGTAAAGAAGAAGGACCTTCTAATCAAGAAGAACCATCTTCCATCCAAGCGAACCAGCGGCATCCTTGTCCCTCTGCTCTGGGATTGCAAGCATATTTGTCTCAGTTCTTTCTTAAGTCGTGAGACATTGGTTTCCAGCATCACACTGGCCATTTCATGTGAGTAATAGCCCTGGCAGATAATTACGAATTGCAGTTGTGCATACACATAGACATATAGCGTAGCCATCGCCGCTAAGACAACCTGCCACATTGTTTTCCCAATTTACTAGGTGGACTCAACTTTGTTGATCTTCGCAATGGTAGACTCATCTGTCACTTGCTTGGCATGGGCGGACTCAAGTGTAGCTACGTGGGGGCATAGGCCCCCACTATTTTTTTTGAATCCCTATACTATTTGATAAAATTTAAATGAAATTTCTTCAGATTTACCAATTTATACAAGAAAGATCCCGAACCACTTTATTTGCCTCCGCTGCTAATTTTTTCGGGTCCGCCACTGCTGCTTGGAGAGATTCGGTATGTTATATTCTAATTTGATTTAAAGTATTTTTGTTTGCACCTCCTTATCTAGATACCCTTATGGGACATGCGAAAATAAATATAATTATTTATACTTAAACTATTAACAAGTTTAAAATCATTTTTGTCAATTCAAAGATAGTCAACATGTTGCGCTAAATTTAAACCATGGTATGCTATAAATTTACGTTTATTTAAAAGATAGTGCCTTAGGGAGATATTTAAAAATGATCTCAAATACCCAAAAATAAATAAAAATCACATTTCTTTAATTTTTGGGTAGGTTTGTGTAAGTTACATTAATATGGTACATATAGACGTTTTTGTATCCTCACTCTATTGGTATAAATATGCTAAAAATATCTTCATACAAGTTTCTAGTTTGAATGCTAAAGAATATGTTCGACTTAAATTACAACGTCTAAAATAACTCATCGGTAACAACTTCACTAATAGTGTCTGTGTCCTCGTGCATTTGCCGCTATGACTTGGAGGGAAGAGACAAGAGAAGGAAGGCACTAGAAAGGTGATGGGATTCGTAGCATAGAAAACAAAAAATGTCCTACCGCAAGAACGAATAACAAACCAAGATGCAATCTAGAAGATGGTAGCAACGAGAAGATCATGAGACTAACCCTCGAAAATTTCCAAAGCCTACGGGATTAGATCTCGTTGTTGCAGAAGATGATCACTTGCCGCTTTAAAAAGCGCGTAGAAGATCTTGACGGTGCCACAGTCGGGCAGCACCTCCGTACTCGGTCACACGTTCGGTGTTGATGACGACTGATGACCCACAAGTATAGGGGTGATGGCGTGTAATTCACACGTTCGTTGGGAACCCCAAGAGGAAGGTATGATGCGCACAGCAGCAAGTTTTCCCTCAGAAAGAAACCAAGGTTTATCGAACCAGGAGGAGCCAAGAAGCACGTTGAAGGTTGATGGCTGCGGGATGTAGTGCGGCGCAACACCGGAGATTCCGGCGCCAACGTGGAACCCGCACAACACAACCAAAGTACTTTGCCCCAACGAAACAGGTGAGGTTGTCAATCTCACCGGCTTGCTGTAACAAAGGATTAACCGTATTGTGTGGAAGATGATTGTTTGCAGAGAAAACAAGTAAAGAACAAGTATTGCAGCAGATTTGTATTTCAGTATAAAAGAATGGACCGGGGTCCACAGTTCACTAGAGGTGTCTCTCCCATAAGATAAAAGCATGTTGGGTGAACAAATTACGGTCGGGCAATTGACAAATAGAGAGGGCATAACAATGCACATACATGTCATGATAAGTACAAGTGAGATTTAATTGGGCATTACGACAAAGTACATAGACCGCCATCCAACTCGCATCTATGCCTAAAAAGTCCACCTTCGAGTTATCATCCGAACCCCTCCAAGTATTAAGTTGCAAAGCAACAGACAATTGCATTAAGTATTGCGCGTAATGTAATCAATAACTACATCCTCGGACATAGCATCAATGTTTTATCCCTAGTGGCAACATCACATCCATAACCTTAGGGGTTTCTGTCACTCCCCCCATTCACGGAGACATGAACCCACTATCGAGCATAAATACTCCCTCTTGGAGTTACTAGCATCAACTTGGCCGAGCCTCTACTAATAACGGAGAGCATGCAAGATCATAAACAACACATAGGTAATAACTTGATAATTAACATAACATGGTATTCTCTATCCATCGGATCCCGACAAACACAACATATAGAATTACGAGATAGATGATCTTGATCATGTTAGGCAGCTCACAAGATCCAACAATGAAGCACAATGAGGAGAAGACAACCATCTAGCTACTTCTATGGACCCATAGTCCAGGGGTGAACTACTCACTAATCACTCCGGAGGCGACCATGGCGGTGAAGAGTCCTCCGGGAGATGAATGCCCTCTCCGGCAGGGTGCCGGAGGAGATCTCCGTAATCCCCCGAGATGGGATTGGCGGCGGCGGCGTCTCGCAAGGTTTTCCGTATCGTGGTTTTTCGCATCGGGGGTTTCGCGACGGAGGATATAAGTAGGCGGAAGGGCAGAGTCGGAGGGCTGACGAGGGGCCCACACCATAGGGCGGCGCAGGCCCCCCTTGGCCGCGCGGCCCTATGGTGGCGGCGCCTCGTCGCCCCACTTCGTATCCCTTTCGGTCTTTTGGAAGCTTCGTGGCAAAATAGGACCCTGGGCGTTGATTTCGTCCAATTCCGAGAATATTTTGTTACTAGGATTTCTGAAACCAAAAACAGCAGAAAACAAGAATCGGCTCTTCGGCATCTTGTTAATAGGTTAGTTCCAGAAAATGCACGAATATGACATAAAGTGTGCATAAAACATGTAGATATGATCAATAATATGGCATGGAATATAAGAAATTATCGATACGTCGGAGACGTATCAAGGGGGTGTATCGCAGTATCTTCGATAAGTAAGAATGTCGATCCCAACGAGGAGCAGAAGGTGTTGACAAGCAGTTTCGATGAAGGATTCACTGTAGATGCTCACAGACAAGTATTCGGGGGTTTTGATGTAACAGATGAATAAAGTACAAGTAAGTAAAATGCGAGAGAAATAATTGCAGCGAGTGGCCCAATCCTTTTTAGCACAAAGGACAAGCTTCGGTTTGTTTACTTATAATGACCAAACGTTCTCGAGGACACACGGGATTTTAGTCTAGTGCTTTCGCTACATACAAACTGATTAATCTTCATTGTTTTGATAAGTGTTGTGTGGGTGAACCTATGCTAATGCACCGCCCTTCCTAGGACTAATACATACTTGTGATTATACCCCTTGCAAGCATCCGCAACTACAAGAAAGTAATTAAGATAAATCTAACCACAGCCTTAAACTCCGAGAT
>NC_061509.1:224396517-224415968 GCF_022539505.1 Lolium rigidum
GTGTGACGCCCCAAAACCGGTACCATGAGGATCCCAGCGAATCCGCCGAAATCCGCACGATATCGATTTTAGGAGACGCACCACCAAGCGCCTCGTACACGCAGAAGCATGCACGCGATGCGGGTGGAATCAATCACGAGCGGTAACATTACAACATGATTACAATAGAGCCCACGAGAAACATATATATTACAACAACGACTCCCACGAGTCAAGATACAAATAGACAATACAAAGATCCAAATCATACAGAAGATCGAATGCGTCCGAGTACGGACAAGATACAAATTTGGACTAAGAGTCCTGAAGATAACCGATGGCGTCCATAACCCCGCCCGAGCCAAGCCGGAAGGGTAACCTTGCTAGCGTCGTCTTCATCGAACATATCTTCATACCGCTCGGTTATATCCCGTAGAAGCGGCAATAAGTACGGGTTCGTACTTAACAAGACTTCAAGACGTATAAGCATTCGTCAACCAGTCGTCCTTTGTACTTGAGGCACGCAGGGGACTTAGAGGACGCAAGAGGAACGTCATAGGCATTATGGTGGGGTTAAGCGGCAACGCGCAAGCACTAAAAACCTATAGAGACACTCTACAACAGTCGTCTATCAGAGAAGGTGAGAGAGCGTAACTAACAGTTCTATACTCTGCAAGCATAACACAGCCGAGGTGTTCCCCCCCTCGCAAGGAAGTACTTACAAGGGCACTCACACAGTTGATAAGTTTTAACCATTTATTAGTGAAGTTGTGCTAACTTACTACGCAAGTTATTATTAATAAACAATAGGTGTAAGTTGTCTATGGTCGAGTCATACAGCTCCAAGTCGTCCATAACCGCGGACACGGCTTATCGATAAGATGTACACCCGCGAGGGTGCCCAAATGTGCCCACACGCACGATCAACCCACTTGCGACAGGTGGATATAACGACACGCACTCTCCTTCACGACAACAATGTCCAGGAAGCCACCTAACTAAGTTGAACCCGAATCGAAGTCCGGCCGAATCTCCGAGACGGACCTAGGCTGTTGCGAGAACGGCTTCGAGGGTCAAAACACACACTGGGGCGAATGACCCGCTTCGACATGCGATAAACGCGCGGGCCGCGAACCTATACGTGCATACCGGAAACAAGGGATACAAGGCACCCAGGGGCTTCCCAAAGTAAATAAGTAACAAGTCGGCATGCACGCAACAACAAATGGTAAAACATTACGAAACTAGTTGTGGCCATTGGACAAAGCTGTAGATTCCGGCAGTGGTCGAGGGAGACCCGAAGCATACCCACGTGTGGTTAGAGCGCTCGGTCTCGGAACGGATAACGAGAACTCGGGTCCTAAGCTTTAAAGAAACACAAGTGAGCCAGTCATAAAACGAGCAAGCTCGACTCACCGATGCCTCCGCTTAACAATTATTAACAAGTAACCATGATACTTCCAACGGATATAACCATAAACCATGTGTCATGTATTTCCAACGAGATAACCCGATAAGATAGCGGTAACGGTAACACGATATAAACGAGCACTAGCATGCACTACGACTCGCAAGGCAGACCCGATAACCAAACAACAGCTGTAGGAGGTTGGTGGTTGGTGGTGGCAATATGGGCTGCTTGAGGTAACAAGTGGAAGGGACACGCGACAAGAACGCATCTCAAGGATAGCATGAGGGAGAAGGCAGAAATAAAATACGTGAGCGACTTCTGCAGGGGCAGGAGTATAGGGAAATGCTTGCCTGTTAAAGCTTGCTGAGGAACATCCGGAGAACTCGTCGTATCTCACCACACCACTTCACGATCCTATCCGGGAAGAAGCAAATACTGGAACACAACATGCAAATCTTACTACTACGGATAAAGAAGATCCAGCATGATCAAGATGATATGCATGACATGGCAAAGATGATGCGATGCAACTTATCCAATTTAAGCGGAATCGGAATCCCGGACAAACAAATTAAGGTTGGAGTTACATTTCTACCGACAAGTTTAAGGGTTGATTATCATGGCAGGAGCATGGCAAGGTGAGCTACTTGAAAGTTAAACGGAGCGGGGAATTCCTAGGTGGAAATCCAAAATACTCCGGTGTTATGTAAGAGGTGCAATGCGAACTACCATGTCACAACATGATGCGAGATGCAACAGATATATGGATGACATATTCATGTTCCTTATGTTTTTATGATCAATTTACATATATAAAACATTTTATTTGGAGTTATAGTTTAGGAGATATGAATTTATCAAGTTTAAGCATTTTCTGCAATATTCAGGAAAAACTGTAAAACCTTTGTTACTCTGAAAAGGATTGCCAGTGAGGCTCACCTGCGGGACCAAAGAAGAAGCTGACTGGTACTGGATGCTGATACTTTTCTCACCGGAGGAAAAATAGCCCAATACACTTACGGATGGGACCCAACTATCAGCAGGGAAAAATAAACAAATGAGATAAAAAGAATAGCTTGAATAAGCCAGAACAGGATTTGATCCTGGGTCTCACGGACGTGAACAAAAGGAACAAACCAGATGATCTACGAGGCAGATGTTGATCAGGTGCGGGCACGATAGAAATTGAGCTGGTCGAAGATGGAGACCTGGACGACGTTGACCGGCCGGCGAGCTACGATCTGAATCCGGCTGTCAGGAAACAGAGCAACAAAACAGATTAAAGAAGGAAGGCCTTTGCGTAGGCTGGAATTAGAACTCCCGATCGATTGCTTCATTGAGCCAAGGAACAAACCAGTAGGATGCTGCTTGCATGTTAAAACATGCAGACGTGCCGCGAGGCAGAGGATGGAGACGTGCGGACGACGCCGGGATGGGCGGCGCAGATGTGGTTTCGGGAAATAGAAGTCTGGACGCAGCACGGACGCACGCGTCCTTGATGACGAGGCCGCGGGAGGACCTTGGCGACGGAAGCATGGACTAAAACAGCCAGAACTGGTCGTGGCCGCGGATGCTGAAGACGGACGTGGTCGAGGTGGAGGTGCGGGCGTCACACGCTCGCGTGATTGGCGGCGGAAGCTTGCATGCATGGATGCGGCCGGCGCCGATGCAGCGTTTGGACTGCCTTGACTCAACGGAGCAGAGACAGCAGGAGGCGCGCCGGCGAGCGCCGGTTCCAAGAGGTCGACGACCGGGACGAGACGGATGCGGAGCTGGCAAACACAGAACGAAGGTGATTGCCCTGACGGTTACGGAACAGAAAAACGTAGGGAAAAGGCAACATCGTGAACGCGAGCTCACAGGGAAGGCTTTGAGGAGGACGCCGGATGACGGAGAGGAGCAGATACGGCCGCGGCGTCGAAGCTTCGCCAGGCACGACGGGGTCGGAGACGACGACACGGACGTTAGCGACCGGAGGTCATGGCGATGGCGCGGAGCAGCGCCTGGACGCGGTAAGGAAGATCCGCGCGTCGAGGCTCGGAGGGGACGCGGGGAGACGAAGGCGCGGTGCAGAACTTGGATACGCTGCCGGCGACGTACGACAGGCTCGAACGGTAACCGGAGCAGGTTGGTGGCGACGGAATGGAGGGCGGGGGAGGCGCGCGTGGCCGAGGTGGTGTAGAGGCAGAGAGCGAGAACGGCGGCGGCGGAGAAAGGAAGGGCGCTAGGCTAGGGTTGCAGGAGGATTTATAAGGAGGAGGCAGGATGCATGGTGGCCGTCCCATCACGCTCCTGCCGACGTGTAGAGGCTGGATGAGCTGCCGTACAACGAAGAAGAAGGACTGAGAGTTTATGGTGAGATAGGTGGGCTGCTGAACGTGGACCTCGTGGCTTTCGCGAATGGGCTTCTTTAGTGGAGATAAAACTAGGAGCTGAAGGAGAGATCGGTCACGTAGCTGGGCCGCTGGTTGCTGCTTCTTCTCTTCTTCTCTTGCTGAATTCTTCCCGCCAAAGATGGGACTAAAGGAGGGTTTTGACAGATTTGAAAATCTAGATTTTGGTTTTCGAATAATTTTGCAAGGTTATGAAATATATGTTTTGGTTTTATTTAAAATAAGAAAAGGAGAAGGGATGGTTTATTATAAAACCATATGAGAGGAAAAACATAGATAGTTTTTTTTATTTAAAATAATTTTTATTTGATAAAATATTGTGGATGATATGATGCATATGCCATGATGATGCACTAAAAGAAAAAGAACAAACAATTCTAGTATGGGGATTTTCCTGGACCGCTACAATCGACACCACTAACAAGGAACCTCGCCCCGAGGTTCCACGTCAACCTAAGGGGGAGTTGGTTAAACCATCGAGTCTTCTTGTACCATGTTGACAAACACCCGACCATGGCGTGGAACCTTCTTCTGGCGAAGTGTTGACCTTCTCAACACCACTAACAAGGATTCGTTGTTCCGCTGTTGATGAAGCGCTTCTGTTGAGATCCTTCGAAGATCGTACCTAATAGGTGAGGGGCAAAGATCGTGCAACCCGCGTAGAATCCTATGACTCAGAAACACAGATAAGAGAGAAGACCCAAAACTCGCATAGGTAAGAGGAGGAAGAATAGAGATAAGAAGAAAAATCAGAGCTAATCAGAACTATCCAACGAGTTTTTAGAAAATAGTTTGGACGCTCTAAACTCAACGACCGTTGGCAAGGTTATCCTACAGGCTGGACTAGTGGGGTACCGTCAACCTGATGCTCTGATACCAACTTGTGACGCCCCAAAACCGGTACCATGAGGATCCCAGCGAATCCGCCGAAATCCGCACGATATCGATTTTAGGAGACGCACCACCAAGCGCCTCGTACACGCAGAAGCATGCACGCGATGCGGGTGGAATCAATCACGAGCGGTAACATTACAACATGATTACAATAGAGCCCACGAGAAACATATATATTACAACAACGACTCCCACGAGTCAAGATACAAATAGACAATACAAAGATCCAAATCATACAGAAGATCGAATGCGTCCGAGTACGGACAAGATACAAATTTGGACTAAGAGTCCTGAAGATAACCAGTGGCGTCCATAACCCCGCCTGAGCCAAGCCGGAAGGGTAACCTTGCTAGCGTCGTCTTCATCGAACATATCTTCATACCTGCCCGGTTATATCCCGTAGAAGCGACAATAAGTACGGGTTCGTACTTAACAAGACTTCAAGACGTATAAGCATTCGTCAACCAGTCGTCCTTTGTACTTGAGGCACGCAGGGGACTTAGAGGACGCAAGAGGAACGTCATAGGCATTATGGTGGGGTTAAGCGGCAACGCGCAAGCACTAAAAACCTATAGAGACACTCTACAACAGTCGTCTATCAGAGAAGGTGAGAGAGCGTAACTAACAGTTCTATACTCTGCAAGCATAACACAGTACGAGGTGTTCCCCTCGCAAGGAAGTACTTACAAGGGCACTCACACAGTTGATAAGTTTTAACCATTTATTAGTGAAGTTGTGCTAACTTACTACGCAAGTTATTATTAATAAACAATAGGTGTAAGTTGTCTATGGTCGAGTCATACAGCTCCAAGTCGTCCATAACCGCGGACACGGCTTATCGATAAGATGTACACCCTGCAGGGGTGCCCAAATGTGCCCACACGCACGATCAACCCACTTGCGACAGGTGGATATAACGACACGCACTCTCCTTCACGACAACAATGTCCAGGAAGCCACCTAACTAAGTTGAACCCGAATCGAAGTCCGTACGAATCTCCGAGACGGACCTAGGCTGTTTGCGAGAACGGCTTCCGAGGGTCAAAACACACATCGGGGCGAATGACCCGCTTCGACGATGCGATAAACGCGCGGAGCCGCGAACCTATACGTGCATACCGAAAACAAGGGATACAAGGCACCCGGGGGCTTCCCAAAGTAAATAAGTAACAAGCCGGCATGCACGCAACAACAAATGGTAAAACATTACGAAACTAGTTGTGGCCACTGGACAAAGTCGTAGATTCCGGCGGTGGTCGAGGGAGCCCAGAAGCATACCCACGTGTGGTTAGAGCGCTCAGTCTCGGAACAGATAACAGGAACTCGGGTCCTAAGCTTTAAAGAAACACAAGTGAGCCGTCATAAAACGAGCAACTGACTCACCGATGCCTCCGCTTAATAATTATTAACAAGTAACCATGATACTTCCAACAGATATAACCATAAACCATGTGTCATGTATTTCCAACGAGATAACCCGATAAGATAGCGGTAACGGTAACACGATATAAACGAGCACTAGCATGCACTACGACTCGCAAGGCGGACCCGATAACCAAACAACGAGTTCGTAGGAGGTTGGTGGTTGGTGGTGGCAATATGGGCTGCTTGAGGTAACAAGTGGAAGGGACACGCGACAAGAACGCATCTCAAGGATAGCATGAGGGAGAAGGCAGAAATAAAATAGGTGAGCGACTTCTGCAGGGGCAGGAGTATAGGGGAAATGTTTGCCTGTTAAAGCTTGCTGAGGAACATCCGGAGAACTCGTCGTATCTCACCACACCACTTCACGATCCTATCCGGGAAGAAGCAAATACTGGAACACAACATGCAAATCTTACTACTACGGATAAAGAAGATCCAGCATGATCAAGATGATATGCATGACATGGCAAAGATGATGCGATGCAACTTATCCAATTTAAGCGGAATCGGAATCCCGGACAAACAAATTAAGGTTGGAGTTACATTTCTACCGACAAGTTTAAGGGTTGATTATCATGGCAGGAGCATGGCAAGGTGAGCTACTTGAAAGTTAAACGGAGCGGGGAATTCCTAGGTGGAAATCCAAAATACTCCGGTGTTATGTAAGAGGTGCAATGCGAACTACCACGTCACAACATGATGCGAGATGCAACGAGATATATGGATGACATATTCATGTTCCTTATGTTTTTATGATCAATTTACATATATAAAACATTTTATTTGGAGTTATAGTTTAGGAGATATGAATTTATCAAGTTTAAGCATTTTCTGCAATATTCAGGAAAAACTGTAAAACCTTTGTTACTCTGAAAAGGATTGCCAGTGAGGCTCACCTGCGGGACCAAAGAAGAAGCTGACTGGTACTGGATGCTGATACTTTTCTCACCGGAGGAAAAATAGCCCAATACACTTACGGATGGGACCCAACTATCAGCAGGGAAAAATAAACAAATGAGATAAAAAGAATAGCTTGAATAAGCCAGAACAGGATTTGATCCTGGGTCTCACGGACGTGAACAAAAGGAACAAACCAGATGATCTACGAGGCAGATGTTGATCAGGTGCGGGCACGATAGAAATTGAGCTGGTCGAAGATGGAGACCTGGACGACGTTGACCGGCCGGCGAGCTACGATCTGAATCCGGCTGTCAGGAAACAGAGCAACAAAACAGATTAAAGAAGGAAGGCCTTTGCGTAGGCTGGAATTAGAACTCCCGATCGATTGCTTCATTGAGCCAAGGAACAAACCAGTAGGATGCTGCTTGCATGTTAAAACATGCAGACGTGCCGCGAGGCAGAGGATGGAGACGTGCGGACGACGCCGGGATGGGCGGCGCAGATGTGGTTTCGGGAAATAGAAGTCTGGACGCAGCACGGACGCACGCGTCCTTGATGACGAGGCCGCGGGAGGACCTTGGCGACGGAAGCATGGACTAAAACAGCCAGAACTGGTCGTGGCCGCGGATGCTGAAGACGGACGTGGTCGAGGTGGAGGTGCGGGCGTCACACGCTCGCGTGATTGGCGGCGGAAGCTTGCATGCATGGATGCGGCCGGCGCCGATGCAGCGTTTGGACTGCCTTGACTCAACGGAGCAGAGACAGCAGGAGGCGCGCCGGCGAGCGCCGGTTCCAAGAGGTCGACGACCGGGACGAGACGGATGCGGAGCTGGCAAACACAGAACGAAGGTGATTGCCCTGACGGTTACGGAACAGAAAAACGTAGGGAAAAGGCAACATCGTGAACGCGAGCTCACAGGGAAGGCTTTGAGGAGGACGCCGGATGACGGAGAGGAGCAGATACGGCCGCGGCGTCGAAGCTTCGCCAGGCACGACGGGGTCGGAGACGACGACACGGACGTTAGCGACCGGAGGTCATGGCGATGGCGCGGAGCAGCGCCTGGACGCGGTAAGGAAGATCCGCGCGTCGAGGCTCGGAGGGGACGCGGGGAGACGAAGGCGCGGTGCAGAACTTGGATACGCTGCCGGCGACGTACGACAGGCTCGAACGGTAACCGGAGCAGGTTGGTGGCGACGGAATGGAGGGCGGGGGAGGCGCGCGTGGCCGAGGTGGTGTAGAGGCAGAGAGCGAGAACGGCGGCGGCGGAGAAAGGAAGGGCGCTAGGCTAGGGTTGCAGGAGGATTTATAAGGAGGAGGCAGGATGCATGGTGGCCGTCCCATCACGCTCCTGCCGACGTGTAGAGGCTGGATGAGCTGCCGTACAACGAAGAAGAAGGACTGAGAGTTTATGGTGAGATAGGTGGGCTGCTGAACGTGGACCTCGTGGCTTTCGCGAATGGGCTTCTTTAGTGGAGATAAAACTAGGAGCTGAAGGAGAGATCGGTCACGTAGCTGGGCCGCTGGTTGCTGCTTCTTCTCTTCTTCTCTTGCTGAATTCTTCCCGCCAAAGATGGGACTAAAGGAGGGTTTTGACAGATTTGAAAATCTAGATTTTGGTTTTCGAATAATTTTGCAAGGTTATGAAATATATGTTTTGGTTTTATTTAAAATAAGAAAAGGAGAAGGGATGGTTTATTATAAAACCATATGAGAGGAAAAACATAGATAGTTTTTTTTATTTAAAATAATTTTTATTTGATAAAATATTGTGGATGATATGATGCATATGCCATGATGATGCACTAAAAGAAAAAGAACAAACAATTCTAGTATGGGGATTTTCCTGGACCGCTACAGGGGGGGCTCAGTCGGCGGCTACGCCGTGAGCTTACAATGAGGATTGGATCTCGAATCAGGTGTCCACTAGGGTTTAAGCTCGGGGGTTTATATAGACACCCCCGATCTAGGGTTACATGGAGATAACTCCGAATCATATCAGTTGCTATTAATCCGGGATTCGTTAACCCTCTTGCAAGCAATCTTCTTATCCATTCGCGCAGATCTCCTCCTCGGGATCACGGCCCAGTCGCCTTAGAGCCCAGTCGCTTGGGCGACTGGCAGTCCGCCTGGGCCTCCGTCTTCATGGCGAGTGGGACTGGCGACCCACCCCCTATGAGCATATCCCCATCAGAGAGACTACTAGATCAGCTGGGATTAATTGTCTCACGAATGAAGTCTCGATGAAACCAAGCGCCTCTTTAATTCGGGTGTCCTTATTTAATTGTGTTGTGGTGCATGGTATCTCCAAAATAACGCATCAACTCCTGATGCATCATTGCACAGCCTAGGACAATGGGACCAGATGGGACCATCATGCATGGAGAATAAAAAAGCGCAAAAAGTCTTGCTTGGTATTATTAAACTAACATTAACATTTTTCAATGGATAGGCAGCTTTTTAGAGAGAGATAGAGTAGGCAAGAAGCATTTTTCTAGCGACAGAAAAAGAAAGTTATGTTTTTGTGTTATTAGACATTTGGCATCTAGCAAATATTTGCTTACAAAATTACTATTTAGCCATTCCCCAGCTACGTCTACTACCAGCAAAGCCAGACAAATTTCCAAATGAACATATGCTCCAACTCACTTTGCAACAGCAAATAAACCTCAATCCTAATCTGTGTGGACGCACACCAGGGATGTAGCTGAAGATTTTATGAATTTTATTTTAAGTTTGCCTCGTTTGACAATTCACAACATAGATATTGAGTACGCAAGCTCTGCTTCAAAGATAAACCTGTGAAATTCCAAGTATCAAGCATGTTCATGTGGCCCTTCATATTTTCACCTTCACACCAGAAACACAAGGCACCAAAACCAGAATATAAGCTACCCATTTATAGTATTGTGCTCAAATGTATGCATGCTGACCACCAAACACAACTCATCGGGTAACAAATGAATCTTCGCTAGCCAAGTGTAGTGGTCAGTCAAAAGCATTGTTGACATCACTTTTTTCCTTGAACTAACACATAAAAGGCTACGACAAGTATTCTGCTAGTTACAGGTTGCAAAAAACCATGCCAGCAATAGCTTTTCCTGTCCTTCAGTGGCCTACTTTCGGATTGCTCATCTCTCATGCGTTCTAGCTATTTCTGATTCAGGCTTCACCGTGAACATGCAGCTGATGCCAAACAAAGTCATCCATCACTCTTCAATTAGTTTCTGATTTAGCAAGTCCTGCACACACGTCCAAGGAGTAGATTAATTTCTAAATAAAAAACAAGGAATTCAGCTAGCACAAGTGCACAACAAACACAGATGCACTTATATATTCACAAGCAAATAATCTATACAAGGGTTAGTGAGAAGCTGAAAAACTGCCCGAAACCCTCCCTCCCGCGACCCGCGCCGCCCCCGCGGTGGCCGGGCCGCGCCTCTTCCCCAGCTCCCTAGACCTCCTCCTCCGCCCTCCCCTGCCACCGCCGTCAGCGTGTGGCGCCGGGCGTTGCCCGCACGGTGCCGGCGGCGGCGGGGTTGATTCTACCCGCCGTGAAGTTGGGGGCGCGGGGATTTCTCCTATGGATCAATCAATCGAAGAAAAACAAGTTCAATTAATCCCTTATACTTTAAATCAATCATACCTAGGCACTTCAATAACACGGCATCTCGATCCAGAATTCTATCTTGCTCTCCCTAAATGAATCAAGAACAAGAGGAGGAAGCTAGGCCCAGGGAATTAGAACTTGATCATCTACCTGTTGGTACGGAATGCATCTGCTCCCCGCCGGCCGGACGGCATGACATATCTTTAAACTAAGTGGAAGAAAGGAAGAGACACATATCTTTAAACTAAGCGGAAGATGAGAGAAGGTCCGGTGAGTTCACCATAGCCACATGGATGCATCCCATATATGCATACAAGGAAGCTTGGCACAACAACACAATGCGTCCATGGCTGTTAGACCATGTACAATGTGTGTTCGATTCAAGGCAAATGTTGTCAGAATTTGGAATCGGGCTGAATTCCCTGCTATGTATTGAGCCGCTTGTTCATGTAAAGTGGGGCCCATTTTGTGCAGAAAGTTCAGCCTTTTCTTGTTTGTTTTCTCTAAAGTATGCATGTGATTGGCTGGTTCTTTCCTTGTGTGTGTCAGATAGAGCCGCTTTGAACCGAATCAATATTTTGCGTCGCTTTTTTTGTCTGACAACATGAATCGATGCTCTGCTATGTGTAGAACCACATTGTAGACCTCTTTGAACCGCTTTTCGCACACATAGTACATGGTCTTAGATTCTTGGTTAAACTGTTGAAGAAGTATTATAATACATGGGTTGTTGAAGTACTGCAAAAGTGTTGGTGTAGAACCATGGATAAAAGAGGCAACATATGCGATGGAGTAAGTATATATTTTTTTCGAAGGTACAGTAGAAGAAGACACATAGTATTTTTCCTCGGATGAATAAAAAAGTCAGTGAAATATTGGAGTACGCCATAGGGCGATTGTAAACTATTGGCAAGAAATAAATGTTGAAAATTTACTGCCAAAAATTAGTGGAGGTGATCAGTAGATGAAACGGTGGCATTTTTTCAAATAAAAGAGGTGATGAATAGTGGAGTAGTAGTATTTGGTTTCTCAAAGTTACCGTTGGAGAACTTTTAAGTTACCTTTGAAGTGTTGCCGTTGAAGTATTACTGTTCATGCGCCATTGAAGGAATACTGTTGGAAAATTAGAGTCAGAGAATTACACGTTGGTGAAGAATTACTATTGGGTATTACCATCTAAGAATTACTGTGAGAGGTTGGATTTTTGTCAAAAAAAATTCAAAGTGGAATGTCCAGAGCTAATTTGCCTTGTAGAAATTTTTGCGGATGGTATGCTTCACGTACAATAATTCGAAGTGGAATGTCCAGTGCTTTATGACGACTATGATATGCACCTTATCTATTACTTCCTCTGGGTCTAACTACTTTTCGCAGATTTAATGAATCTAGACATATTTTAGCTTACACTTTGTCTAAATCCAAGACATGTATTTACAGCTGGCGGGAGTAGAAAATTCCAGTATTTTCCCTGGTGCAACCAATCAAACTATTTCTATAGATTCTACTTCTGTAACATTCAATATAGCATGCCACCCAAAGGAAATCAGAACCACTCAGAATTAGAATCCCGCGGCCTAAATAAGCATCAACATTTATTAATACACATAAGAAGTATAACCCAGAAGCTTCTTCAGCTGTTGATATATCCAAGTCGTGGTTTTGAGCTGACGTCTGCGAGAATTTGACATGAGCCCTTGACGATGTCAAAGAAGCTTCTAGGCCTAGGTTAGCAAGCCGCGGGAGAAAAAGTGGTTCAGAGTTCAGGTCACTTCAACGGTCACCACTACTCACCAGTCACCACTCGCTAGCGCGGAGGAGATTGTGAGGCTGAAAGCTCTGCGATCGGTCTCAGACCACAAGCTTTTCATAGCAAAAGCAATTGCGTTTTGCCAGCTCACTTGCCATCTTGTCGCACTTTTTTTACCCAGTCATCCCGAGGTGAAGCTTTTGCCAGGCTACAACAAGAAATGTTTTGCCGCGTTGCTGTCTGTCGGCTGACACCGTTGTTTAGCTGCTGTTAGCATGTAAGGGCATCTCCAGCGGCGCGACGGGGGCAAACGGATGTTGAACGATCGTTTGCATCCGCGGGGATCGGAAATACGTCTACACCCTGCTCCAGCGGAGCGACGCATCGTGTCCAGGCCGTCCGCAGCGACGAATATGCGGCACGTTTGCGTCTCCGCGGACGCTGCGCGGTCGCGCCTAGCGTCCGCTCGCTTCCCCACGGGCCCGCCTAGCAGCGATCCTGGTCCTATCGGCGTCGAATTAGACCACAACAAGCTCGCGAATGGCAACCGCCGGACTAGCAACCGCGACGATCAACCTGCCAACCGCCGGCATGGAGCGCCGAACCGCCGCGGAAGAGCAACCGTCAGCCTCTTCGTTATACGCACGGCCATTAATTTCCGCAGAATATAACCCTGCGTCCACTTTAATTCACGTCCGACCGCCTCCTTCTTACGCTTCTTCTTCTTCTTCTTCTCCAACACCGGCACGCCATGAGCGACTACACCCTGCCGTCCGACTCCGAGAGCGAGGGCAAGCCGCCGGGATGGCGGCATTGGTGGGAAACAGACGCCACGCCAAGCGACCCTGCCTCCACGCCGAGTGAGGAGGAGGAGGACGAAGCCGGCAATGCCAGCGACGGCCAGGAGGTGGACGGAGGCGCCGCTGGCAGCGACGGCGAGGACGAGGAGGAGGAGAAGGAGGAGGAGGAGGAGGGGCATCAGGAGGACGAGGATGGGTAGGAGGAGGACGAGGAGGAGGACTCTGACGCGAGGTTCGACCCGCTGGAGGCGCAGGAGGCGGCGGACGACGAGGCGGCGGCAAGGAAGGAGGCCAGGGCAAGGGCAAGGTCGCTGGCGTGGGCGGCGCGTCGTCGTCGTCGTCCGTTCAACGACGACACTGAGTCCGACTCCAACTCCTCCACGGACGCGTCGTCCTCCAGTTCCTCTTCCGACGAGGAGGTGACAAGCAAGAGGCGCGGGAATGAGGACGACGAGGCAGTGCCTTCTAACTAGAAGGCCAAAAAATAGTTTTAGTTTATATGTTTTTAAATTTGTTCATTTGTTTGTATTTTAAATATGTTTGAACCTATTCGTTTGAAGTATCCGGTGAATTGTTTAGGCTATAATCTATTCGATTGGAGCAACATGACATCGTTCAGTACTACTTTTTCGCGTTTAAACTTGCTCATTCAACAAGAAATAAAAAGAAGGAGCAGAAAAAACAGTTTCATGCCCAAAATGCGTCGAACCGCTGGGGGTGGTCCCCGACGCAAACGGACATTTCGTCCCTCGCAGTCATTTTGGCGTCCGCCAGGCGACGCAAACGGACGCCCGCGGACAATTTCGACGTCCGAAATGCGTCGCACCGCTGGAGATGCCCCCTCAGTGCAATTCACCGAGCAAGTCCAGCGTCAGCTTAGGACTTGAATACTTGCAATATATCCTACTAGTATTAAAAAAATTCCTTAATTTCTCGGATTTAGTAATGTGTTTTTCTTATCTTCGTTACAGAGCAACCAAATCGACAAGGTCGATATCATCCGAAAATTATTTGTGGGAATTATTTTTTCTTGCTGTGGTTTGCCAAGATACCAAGAATCAATTTGTTATGCTAAAAAAGTTCTCATAATTTTAGTCTATAGCAAATGATTTTTTTATATCTTGTTCTCTAGGCAATTATTTAAGAAGCATGATGATACTTGTATGGCACTGGATAATCATACATTATGTGCGGGTTTTATGCTTCTATTCATCACGGGGGTTTGATGAAATGTGTGAGATGGCCCTTTAATAATTTTGTGGAAACTAGATGACCTCACGGGTACACGGCGTGCCATCAGTGGCGGATCTAGCACAATATGTTAGGGTGGTCCAGCAATGTATTTTTTTATTTAATTATATTCAATTTTAAAATTTTCCTACAATACATAGGCTAAGTAGAAATTTCAGGGTGTAGTCCATGCGGCACCCTGGCCGCCCTATAGATCCGCCCCTGCATGCCATACATGCAATTTTCTCACGGTTTTTTTTTCTCAAGGTTGAACTGTTTTCATCAGATCCACCACTTGTGAAAGGGCATTTCCCTGCCATGGTAGGTTGTAGGGTGTGTGCTTAAGTATTTTAGGTCTACTTGATAAAAAGCACAAGACAATAGTCGACCCCTCAAAAGAGAAAAGATCGAAGACAGTGTTACATAGTTGTTTCTAGTTTTTTTTAGGAATGGAGTCTGCTCAGGAAGGTTGTTGGACTTAACCTTCCCAAAGTTTGGTGTGAGAGAGCACTCGATTTCAGGTTGTTGCAAAATCTGTGGGGCCGGAATTTTCGGTGTACGCCTCACCATAATGCCCTTAGAGCATCTCCACCGGTGGCTCCAATAGCGGCTCCGGTAGTATTTTGGGGCCAGCATCGAAAATGGGTTTGCACCAGCGCGCCCCAAATAGCTCTGGTGCTTTTTCGAGCCCAATAGAAGCGCCGGCAACCCCGTGTCGGCCCCTTCGCGAAGGGCGCGAATTGGACGCGCCGGCGCCTCGCGCAACGACGGTTTTCGCGGGTGGGGGCGTCTTGTCAGCGAGAGGACGCGACGATTCGCATCGGAAGCGAAGCGGGAAGGTTGGTCGTCGGAGTTTAATGGTCTCCCGCGGGGAAACCGAGGCGGCGACGAGGGCGGCGACTGGCCACGCGGCGTCCAACCGCCTACGCCGCCGTAAATGTGGTAGTTCACACCCCTATTAGTATGTACGCCTTCCACCGTCGCGGCGCTATCCTCTCATCTCCACCACTGTAGCCGTGTTGTCCTCTCTCGTATCCACCACCGCCACCACGCCATTCTCTCCTCTCCACCACAAAAATGCCGCGCCGGCTCCGACCGGCTGATACGTCTCAAACGTATCTATAATTTCTTATGTTCCATGCTATTTTTATGATGATACTCACATGTTTTATACACATTATATGTCATTATTATGCATTTTCCGGCACTAACCTATTGACGAGATGCCGAAGAGCCAGTTGCTGTTTTCTGCTGTTTTTGGTTTCAAAAATCCTACAAAGGAAATATTCTCGTAATTGGACGAAATCAACGCCTAGGATCTTATTTTTCCACGAAGCTTCCAGAAGTACGAAAGGGAAACGAAGTGGGGCGACGAGGCGGCCACACAGCAGGGCGGCGCGGCCCTAGCGTGTGGGCCCCTCGTGGCGCCCCCTGACCTACCCTTCCGCCTACATAAGCCTTCGTCGAGAATAACTCCAGTACCGAGAGCCACGATACGGAAAACCTTACTGTGACGCCGCCGCCGCCGCCAATCCCATCTCGGGGGATTCAGGAGATCGCCTCCGGCACCCTGCCGGAGAGGGGAATCATCTCCCGGAGGGCTCTTCATCACCATGATCGCCTCCGGATCGATGTGTGAGTAGTTCACCCCTGTACTATGGGTCCATAGCAGTAGCTAGATGGTCGTCTTCTCCCCATTGTGCTATCATGTTAGATCTTGTGAGCTGCCTATCATGATCAAGATCGTCTATTTGTAATCCTACATGTTGAGTTTGTTGGGATCCGATGAATATTGAATACTATGTCAAGTTGATTATCAATCTATCATATGAGTTGTTTATGTTCTTGCATGCTCTCCGTTTCTAGTAGAGGCTCTGGCCAAGTTGATACTTGTAACTCCAAGAGGGGGTATTTATGCTCGATAGTGGGTTCATGCCTCCATTAAATCTGGGACAGTGATAGAAAGTTCTAAGGTTGTGGATGTGCTGTTGCCACTAGGGATAAAACATCGATGCTTTGTCTAAGGATATTTGTGTTGATTACATTACGCACAATACTTAATGCAATTGTCTGTTGCTTGCAACTTAATACCGGAAGGGGTTCGGATGATAACCTGAAAGTGGACATTTTAGGCATACATGCATGCTGGATAGCGGTCTATGTACTTTGTCGTAATGCCCTGATTAAATCTCATAGTACTCATCATGATATATGTATGTGCATTGTTATGCCTTCTTTATTTGTCAATTGTCCAACTGTAATTCGTTCACCCAACATGCTATTTATCTTACGGGAGAGACACCACTAGTGAACTGTGGACCCCGGTCCATTCTTTACATTTGAAATACAATCTACTGCAATACTTGTTCTTTACTGTTCTTCGCAAACAAACATCATCTTCCACACTATACATCTAATCCTTTGTTTACAGCAAGCCGGTGAGATTGACAACCTCACTGTTACGTTGGGGCAAAGTACTTTGATTGTGTTGTGCAGGTTCCACGTTGGCGCCGGAATCCCTGGTGTTGCGCCGCACTACACTTCGCCGCCATCAACCTTCAACGTGCTTCTTGGCTCCTACTGGTTCGATAAACCTTGGTTTCATACTGAGGGAAAACTTGCTTCTATACGCATCACACCTTCCTCTTGGGGTTCCCAACGGACGTGTGTTAATTGCACGCATCAAGCACTTTTTCTGGTGCCGTTGCCGGGGAGATCAAGACACGCTGCAAAGGGAGTCTCTCACTTCCAATCTCTTTACTTTGTTTTTGTCTTGCTTTACTTTATTTTATTTACTGCTTTGTTTGCTTCCTATATCAAAAACACAAAAAAATAGTTGCTAGCTTTACTTTATTTACTATCTTGTTTGCGTTCTCCATATTAAAAACACAAAAAATTAGTTACTTTATTTACTGTCTTGTTTATTTGCTCCATATCAAAATACAAAAAAAAAATTAGTTACTTGCATTTAGTTTATTTTTGTTATCATGTCTAGCTCTGTACCTGTTACTTCTTCACCTGAGGAATTAGTTTTTACTTTTAAACAAGGAGATGAGGAGAGTTTTAAAGATGCTTGGTCTGGAATTTTTGATTCTTATCGTAAAGCTGAACCTCAAATGACTCTAAGTACGTCTGCTCCTTAGTAATTTTTATTTTGGGCTTATGATTCGCTATAGATATGCCTTGGATGCTGTAGTGGGAGGAGATTTCCTTCATTGCAATGGTGATCAAGCTTTTAATGCCATAAAAAAATTGGTTGCATCACATAGTTCAGCTAATAACTTTGATTCAGCTCTTATTAGCATTTATAATAGATTAAACACTCTTGAGATAAGTGCATCTTGCTTGAAAAAAATTATAGTTATGTTCGTAACCGTCTTGATCAAGTTTTAGTGAACTCTAAACCTTCAATGTGGGACCCTACTATTAAAGTTATTATTGGTGGTGAAGCTTTTCATGCCCGTTGTGATATTATGTTTGAATTTTGCCTTATACCTAAGAGTATTTATGAATCTTTGACACTTTGGGGACTCGTTGAAGGAGGAGAAGGAGTAACTCTTATTGATAACTCTGTTATAATTCCTAAGGGAATAGCTGAGAGTGTGCATACAACCATTCTTGGAAGAACGGTATCCACTGATTATCTTGTTATTGAATGTGTAGGAACAGGACAAATCACACTTGGAAGATCTCTGCTGAAACTATTGGGAGCAATCATAGATGTGGGAGAAGGCACCCTAAAATTCACCTCTACACCGGGAGGCAGACATGTATTCCCTAAACCAAAGAGTAAGAAGGGTAGGCGTAAAGCCCGAGGTAATGTCGATGCTTCATCTCTTGATAATACTTGATTCACACTTTCTGCGCCTAGCTGAAAGGCGTTAAAGAAAAGCGCTTATGGGAGAAAACCCATGATTTTATTACATCACTTTTGTTTTATATTTGAGTCTTGGAAGTTGTTACTAGTGTAGAAACCTCTCCTTATCTTTATTTTATTGCATTGTTGTGCCAAGTAAAGTCTTTGATAGTAAAGTCAATACTAGATTTGGATTACTGCGCAGAAACAGATTTCTTGCTGTCACGAATTTGGGCAGGGTTCTCTGCAGGTAATTCAGAAAAATCTTCCAATTTACGTGCGTGATCCTCATATATGTACGCAACTTTCATTCAATTTGAGCATTTTCATCTGAGCAAGTTAAGTGCCTCTGTAAAATTCGTCTTTACGGATTGTTCTGTTTTGACAGATTCTGCCTTTTATTTCGCATTGCCTGTTTTGCTATGTTTGATGGATTTCTTTGTTCCATTAACTTTCAGTAGCTTTGTGGAATGTCCAGAAGTGTTAAGAATGATTATGTCACCTCTGAATATATGAATTTTTGATTATGCACTAACCCTCTAATGAGTTTGTTTGGAGTTTGGCGTGGAGGAAGTTTTTAAGGGTCAAGAGAGGAGGATGATACAATATGATCAAGAAGAGTGAAAAGTCTAAGCTTGGGGATGCCCCCGTGGTTCATCCCTGCATATTTCAAGAAGACTCAAGCATCTAAGCTTGGGGATGCCAAAGGCATCCCCTTCTTCATCGACAACTTATCGAGTCACCTCTAGTGAAACTATATTTTTATTCAGTCACATCTTATGTGCTTTACTTGGAGCGTCTGTTTGCTTTTGTTTTTGTTTTTGTTTGAATAAACTCGGATCCTAGCATTCTTTATATGGGAGAGAGACACGCTCCGCTGTTTCGTATGAACACATATGTTCTTAGCTTTATTCTTAATGTTCATTGCGAAGGTTGAACTACTTCGTTCATTGATATATGGTTGGAAACGGAAAATGCCGCATGTGGTAATTGGTATAATGTCTTGAATAATTTGATACTTGGCAATTGTTGTGCTCACATCGAACATGTTTAAGCTCTTGCATCATGTACTTTGCACCTATTAATGAAGAACTACATAGATCTTGTTGAAATTTGGTTTGCATGATTGGTCTCTCTAAGTTCTAGATATTTTATGGTTAAGGTGTTTGAACAACAAGGAAGACAGTGTAGAGTCTTATAATGCTTGC
>NC_061509.1:224416068-224472290 GCF_022539505.1 Lolium rigidum
CTTTTGGTGGGAGTCCTAGTTGGGCTAGGTTTCCCCCTCCTATGGAAGGATTTTGGTTCGGGTCTTATTCGAAGACTTGGAGACCAACTCTTGGGGTTCCACCTATATAATGAGGGCCAAGGAGGAGGGGGCCGGCCACCTCAAACACCACCAAGGTGGCCGCACCCCATAGTGGCCGGCGCCCCCCCCTCTCCCCAATCTCTAGCCGCCCCGCTCCTCCACTTCCCGCACGCTTAGCGAAGCTCCGCCGGACTTCTCCACCACCACCGACACCATGCCGTCGTGCTGTCGGATTCAAGAGGAGCTACTACTTCCGCTGCCCGCTGGAACGGGGAGGTGGACGTCGTCTTCATCAACAACCGAACGTGTGACCGAGTACGGAGGTGCTGCCCGTTCGTGGCGCCGGAACCGATCGTGATCAAGATCTTCTACGCGCTTTTGCAAGCGGCAAGTGAACGTCTACCGCAGCAACAAGAGCCTCATCTTGTAGGCTTTGGAATCTCTTCAAGGGTGAGACTCGATACCCCCTCGTTGCTACCGTCTTCTAGATTGCATCTGGGCTTGGATTGCGTGTTCGCGGTAGGAAATTTTTTGTTTTCTATGCAACGTTATCCTACAGCAATATGTTCTTATGTAAGTTTTGCTGTACCGGTTCATACTTGTGTTTGCTTCAAACAACCTTGCTAGCCAAAGCCTTGTACTGAGAGTAAATACTTCTCGTGCATCCAAAACCTTGAGCCAACACCTATGCCATTTGTGTCCACCATACCTACCTACTACATGGTATTTTTCTGCCATTCCAAGTAAATACTTCATGTGCTACCTTTAAACAATTCAAAAATTATTACCTCTTATTTGTGTCAATGTTTTATAGCTCATGAGGAAGTATGTGGTGTTTTATCTTTCGATCTTGTCATTTACTTCGGACAGACTTTCACCAATGGACTAGTGGCTCATCCGCTTATCCAATAATTTTGCAAAAAGAGCTGGCAATGGGGTTCGCAGCCCCGATTAATTAACTTGCATTAATAATTCTCTTCACATGCTTTTCCCTGATCAATCAGTGAGCAACTTAATTTTGCAAAAAAGAAAAAGAAAAAAATATAGACACTCCTCCATGGTATGAGATTGTTGGAAGGCACCCGAGGATTCGGTTAGCCATGGCTTGAGAAAGGAAAGGTGGGGAGGAGTGTCACCCATAAATAATAAATGCATGTGTAAACAAAAGAGAAGAGGGATGTGATGACCCACAAGTATAGGGGATCGCGATAGTCTTCGAGGGAAGTAAAACCCAAATTTATTGATTCGACACAAGGGGAGGTAAAGAATACTTATAAGCCTTAACAACTGACTTGTCAATTCAGCTGCACCTGGAAAAGCACTAGCAACAAGGGTGATGTGAAAGTAACAGTGATATGAGAGCAATAGTAACATGATAACACAACGGCGAGTAATAGCAATATGAGAGCAATGGCACCAGAAGATAGTTGATACTACTTCCAATGACATGTAGAACATGTATATGATGATAAGATATGGACCGGGGTTCCCAGCTATCTACACTAGTGGCAACTCTCCAATAACAAGTGTTGGGTGAACAAATTACAGTCGGGCAATTGATAGGATTGAAATAGCATTAAGACAGAATATCAAGATCATTAATCATGTAGGCATGTTTTCCATATATAGTCGTACGTGCTCGCAATGAGAAACTTGCACAACATCTTTTGTCCTACCAGCCGGTGGCAAGTCGGGCCTCAAGGGAAACCTACTCGGATATTAAGGTACTCCTTTTAATAGAGCACCGGAGCAAAGCATTAACACTCCGTGAAAACATGTGTCCCTCACATCACCGCCATCCCCTCCGGTTGTCCCGATTTCTGTCACTTCGGGGCCTTTGGTTCCGGACAGTGACGTGTGCATACAACTTGTAGATACAATCTAAGCAATAAGTATAGAGCTTAAATCTAAGATCATGCCACTCGGGCCCTAGTGACAAGCATTAAGCATAACAAGATTGCAGCAACAATAACTTCATAATCTTTGTAGATAGACAATCATAATGTAACAATCCATCGGATCCCGACAAACACAACACCGATTACATCAGATGAATCTCAATCATGTAAGGCAGCTCATGAGATCATTGTATTGAAGTACATGGGGGAGAGAATACCAACTAGCTACAGCTAGAACCCGTAGTCCATGGGGGAACTACTCACGGAGCATGATGGAGGCGATGGCGTTGATGGAGATGGCTTCCGGGGGCACTTCCCCGCCCCGACAGAGTGCCGGAACAAAGAGTTCTGTCCCCCCGAATTGGAGTTTCGCGATGGTGGCGGCGCCCCTGGAGTCTTTCTAGAGTTTCGTCAAGTCGTACGGTGTTTTTAGGTCGAAAGGGATTTTATAGGCCAAGAGGCGGCGCAGGGGGGCACCTGGGGGCGCCACACCATAGGCCGGTGCGGGCCCAGGCCAGGCCGCGCCGCCTTATGGTCTGGTGGCCCTCTGGCCCCTCTCCGACTATTCTTCGGTGTTTGATGTCTACGGGAGCTTCTATTCTTGTAGACAGTGTTGGGCCTCCAAGAGCAGAGGTTTGTAGAACAGCAGCAAGTTTCCCTTAAGTGGATACCCAAGGTTTATCGAACTCAGGGAGGAAGAAGTCAAAGATATCCCTCTCATGCAACCCCGCAACCACAAAGCAAGAAGTCTCTTGTGTCCCCAACACACCTAATAGGTGCACTAGTTCGGCGAAGAGATAGTGAAATACGGGTGGTATGAATGAATATGAGAAGTAGTAACGGCGTGTAGTTGATGGTGGTAATATGGTAGCGATAGTAACGCAGCCAGTAGTAACGCGATAGAAACAAGTAAACAAGCGGCCGATAGCGATATTTAGGAACAAGGCCTAGGGATTAGACTTTCACTAGTGGACACTCTCAACATTGATCACATAACAGAATAGATAAATGCATACTCTACACTCTTTTGTTGGATGATGAACACATTGCGTAGGATTACACGAACCCTCAATGCCGGAGTTAACAAGCTCCACAATTCAATGTTCATATTTAAATAACCTTAGAGTGCAAGAAAGATCAACACGACTAAACCAAGTACTAACACAGCATGCACACTTGTCACCTTCACACTATGTAGGAGGAATAGATCACATCAATACTATCATAGCAATAGTTAACTTCACAATCTACAAGAGATCATGATCATAGCATACGCCAAGTACTAACACGGATGCACACACTCGTCACCATTACACCGTGCGGGAGGAATAAAACTACTTTAATAACATTGCTAGAGTAGCACATAGATAAATTGTGATACAAAACACATTGCAATCATAAAGAGATATAAATAAGCACTTCACTACGCCATTCATAACGGTGAGTAAGTATTCGTGAAATATAGCCTAAGAGACCCACACGGTGCACACACTTGTCACCTTTACACACGTGGGACAAGGAGTCTCCGGAGATCACATAAGTAAAACTCACTTGACTAGCACAATGACATCTAGATTACAAGCATCATCATATGAATCTCAATCATGTAAGGCAGCTCATGAGATTATTGTATTGAAGTACATAGGAGAGAGATGAACCACATAGCTACCGGTACAGCCCCGAGCCTCGATGGAGAACTACTCCCTCCTCATGGGAGCGGCAGCGGTGATGAACATGGCGGTGGAGATGGCAGCGGTGTCGATGGAGAAGCCTTCCGGGGCACTTCCCCGCTCCGGCAGGGTGCCGGAACGGAGACTCCTGTCCCCCGGATCTTGGCTTCGCGATGGCGGCGGCTCTGGAAGGTTTCTGTGGGTTTCGTCCTCCGTATCAGGGTTTTCTCGACGGAGGCTTTAAATAGGCGGAAGGGCAGCGTCAGAGGGTCGAAGAGGCGGCGGCACCATAGGCTGGCGCGGGCAGGGCCCAGGCCGCGCCACCCTATCATCTAGGGCCCACAGGGCCCCCCTCTGGCGGCTCTCGGGTGTTCTGGATGCTTCCGGTGAAAATAGGAACCTGGGTCTTGATTTCGTCCGATTCCGAGAATATTTCGTTACTAGGATTTCTGAAACCAAAAACAGCAGAAAACAGGAGCTGGCACTTCGGCATCTTGTTAATAGGTTAGTTCCAGAAAATGCACGAATATGACATAAAGTGTGCATAAAACATGTAGATAACATCAATAATGTGGCATGGAACATAAGAAATTATCGATACGTCGGAGACGTATCAGCATCCCCAAGCTTAGTTCTGCTCGTCCCGAGCAGGTAAAATGATAACAAAGATAATTTATGAAGTGACATGCCATCATAACCTTGATCATACTATTTGTAAGCATATGTAATGAATGCAGCGATCAAAACAATGGCAATGACATGAGTAAACAAGTGAATCATAAAGCAAAGACTTTTCATGAATAGTACTTCAAGACAAGCATCAATAAGTCTTGCATAAGAGTTAACTCATAAAGCAATAATTCAAAGTAAAGGCATTGAAGCAACACATAGGAAGATTAAGTTTCAGCGGTTGCTTTCAACTTATAACATGTGTATCTCATGGATAATTGTCAACATAGAGTAATATAATAAGTGCAATATGCAAGTATGTAGGAATCAATGCACAGTTCACACAAGTGTTTGCTTCTTGAGGTGGAGAGAGATAGGTGAACTGACTCAACATAAAAGTAAGGAGAATGGTCCTTCAAAGAGGAAAGCATCGATCGCTATGTTTGTGCTAGAGCTTTTATTTTGAAAACATGAAACAATTTTGTCAACGGTAGTAATAAAGCATATGAGTTATGAAAGTTATATCTTACAAGTTGCAAGCCTCGTGCATAGTATACTAATAGTGCCCGCACCTTGTCCTAATTATCTTGGACTACCGGATCTTTGCAATGCACATGTTTTAACCAAGTGTCACAATGGGGTACCTCCATGCCGCATGTACAAAGGTCTAAGGAGAAAGCTCGCATTTTGGATTTCTCGCTTTTGATTATTCTCAACTTAGACATCCATACCGGGACAACATGGACAACAGATAATGGACTCCTCTTTAATGCATAAGCATGTGGCAACAATTAGTCTTCTCATATGAGATTGAGGATATATGTCCAAAACTGAAACTTCCACCATGAATCATGGCTTTAGTTAGCGGCCCAATGTTCTTCTCTAACAATATGCATGCTCCAACCATTAAGGTGGTAGATCTCTCTTACTTCGGACAAGACGGACATGCATAGCAACTCACATGATTTTCAACAAAGAATAGTTGATGGCGTCCCCGAAGCATGGTTATCACACAACGAGGCAACTTAATAAGAGATAAAGTGCATAAGTACATATTCAATACCACAATAGTTTTTAAGCTATTTGTCCCATGAGCTATATATTGCAAAGGTGAATGATGGAATTTTAAAGGTAGCACTCAAGCAATTTACTTTGGAATGGCGGAGAAATACCATGTAGTAGGTAGGTATGGTGGACACAAATGGCATAGTGGTTGGCTCAAGTATTTGGGATGCATGAGAAGTATTCCCTCTCGATACAAGGTTTAGGCTAGCAAGGTTATTTGAAACAAACACAAGGATGAACGGTGCAGCAAAACTCACATAAAAGACATATTGTAAACATTATAAGACTCTACACCGTCTTCCTTGTTGTTCAAAACTCAATACTAGATGTTATCTAGACTCTAGAGAAACCAAATATGCAAACCAAATTAGCAAGCTCTAAGTGTTTCTTCATTAATGGGTGCAAAGTATATGATGCAAGAGCTTAAACATGAGCACAACAATTGCCAAGTATCAAATTATTCAAGACATTTTAGAGTTACTACATGTATCATTTTCCAATTCCAACCATATAACAATTTAACGAAGAAGAAACTTCGCCATGAATACTATGAGTAGAGCCTAAGGACATACTTGTCCATATGCTACAGCGGAGCGTGTCTCTCTCCCACAAAGTGAATGCTAGGATCCATTTTATTCAAACAAAACAAAAACAAAAACAAACCGACGCTCCAAGCAAAGTGCATAAGATGTGACGGAATAAAAATATAGTTTCGGGGAGGAACCTCGATAATGTTGTCGATGAAGAAGGGGATGCCTTGGGCATCCCCAAGCTTAGATGCTTGAGTCTTCTTGAAATATGCAGGGGTGAACCACCGGGGCATCCCCAAGCTTAGACTTTTCACTCTTCTTGATCATAGTATATCATCCTCCTCTCTTGACCCTTGAAAACTTCCTCCACACCAAACTCGAAACAACTCATTAGAGGGTTAGTGCATAATAAAAATTCACATGTTCAGAGGTGACACAATCATTCTTAACACTTCTGGACATTGCATAAAGCTACTGGACATTAATGGATCAAAGAAATTCATCCAACATAGCAAAAGAGGCAATGCGAAATAAAAGGCAGAATCTGTCAAAACAGAACAGTCCGTAAAGATGGATTTTATTAGGCCACCAGACTTGCTCAAATGAAAATGCCCAAATTGAATGAAAGTTGCGTACATATCTGAGGATCACTAACGTAAATTGGCATAATTTTCTGAGTTACCTACAGAGAATTAGACCCAGATTCGTGACAGCAAAGAAATCTGTTTCTGCGCAGTAATCCAAATCTAGTATTCACTTTACTATCAAAGACTTTACTTGGCACAACAAAACACAAAACTAAGATAAGGAGAGGTTGCTACAGTAGTAAACAACTTCCAAGACACAAATATAAAACAAAGTACTGTAGCAAAATAGCACATGGGTTATCTCCCAAGAAGTTCTTTCTTTATAGCCGTTAAGATGGGCTCAACAGTTTTAATGATGCTCACATGAAAAAAATAGAGTATGAAGCAAAAGAGAGCATCAAGAAGCAAATTCAAAACAAATTTAAGCCTAACATGCTTCCTATGCATAGGAATCTTGTAAATAAACAAGTTCATGAAGAGCAATAGGAAGATAAAACAAGTGTAGCTTCAAAAATTTCAGCACATAGAGAGGCATTTTAGTAACATGAAAATTTCTACAACCATATTTTCCTCTCTCATAATAACTTTCAGTAGCATCATGAGCAAACTCAACAATATAACTATCACATAAAGCATTCTTATCATGAGTCTCATGCATAAAATTATTACTCTCCACATAAGCATAATCAATTTTATTAGTTGTAGTGGGAGCAAATTCAACAAAGTAGCTATCATTATTATTCTCATCAAGTGTAGGAGGCATAGTATAATCACACCAAAAGTTACTCTCCATAATAGGTTGTACCAAAAGACCACTATTATAATCATCATAAATAGGAGGCAAAGTATCATCAAAGAAAATTTTCTCCTCAATGCTTGGGGGACTAAAAAGATCATGAAAACCAGCTTCCCCAAGCTTAGAACTTTCTATATCATTATCAACAATGGTGTTCAAAGCGTTCATACTAATATTACTACCACATGCAAATAAGATTTCATAGGTTTTTTAATTTTCGCATCAAACAATCCATGTTTTAAATCAGGAAATAGAATAAGAAGCTCATTGTTGTCCATTATGCCAAACTAGTGTAAACAAGAAACAAAAAGATGCAATTGCAGGATCTAAAGGAAATATCTTCGAGCACAAACACAATGGCGCCGAGAAAAGTACTTTACACGGGACCGGAGTATGAGTGCCTTTTTACCTTTCCTCCCCGAGCAACGGCGCCTGGAAAAGTGCTTGATGTCTACGGGAGCTTCTATTCTTGTAGACAGTGTTGGGCCTCCAAGAGCGAGAGGTTTGTAGAACAGCGAGCAAGTTTCCCTTAAGTGGATACCCAAGGTTTATCGAACTCGGGGAGGAAGAGGTCAAAGATATCCCTCTCATGCAACCACTGCAACCACAAAGCAAGAAGTCTCTTGTGTCCCCAACACACCTAATAGGTGCACTAGTTCGGCGAAGAGATAGTGAAATACGGGTGGTATGAATGAATATGAGCAGTAGTAACGGCGTGTAGTTGATGGTGGTAATATGGTAGCGAGTAGTAACGCAGCGAGTAGTAACGCGATAAAACGAGTAAACAAGCAGCGATAGCAGTATTTAGGAACAAGGCCTAGGGATTAGACTTTCATTAGTGGACACTCTCAACATTGATCACATAACATAATAGATAAATGCATACTCTACACTCTTTTGTTGGATGATGAACACATTGCGTCGGATTACACGAACCCTCAATGTCGGAGTTAACAAGCTCCACAATTCAATGTTCATATTTAAATAACCTTAGAGTGCAAGAAAGATCAACACGACTAAACCAAGTACTAACACAGCATGCACACTGTCACCTTCACACTATATAGGAGGAATAGATCACATCAATACTATCATAGCAATAGTTAACTTCACAATCTACAAGAGATCATGATCATAGCATACGCCAAGTACTAACACGGATGCGCACACTGTCACCTTTACACCGTGCAGGAGGAATAAAACTACTTTAATAACATTGCTAGAGTAGCACATAGATAAATTGTGATACAAAACACATTGCAATCATAAAGAGATATAAATAAGCACTTCACTACGCCATTCATAACGGTGAGTAAGTATTACGTGAAATATAGCCTAAGAGACCCACACGGTGCACACACTCTGTCACCTTTACACACGTGGGACAAGGAGTCTCCGGAGATCATATAAGTAAAACTCACTTGACTAGCACAATGACATCTAGATTACAAGCATCATCATATGAATCTCAATCATGTAAGGCAGCTCATGAGATTATTGTATTGAAGTACATAGGAGAGAGATGAACCACATAGCTACCGGTACAGCCCCGAGCCTCGATGGAGAACTACTCCCTCCTCATGGGAGCAGCAGCGGTGATGAAGATGGCGGTGGAGATGGCAGCGGTGTCGATGGAGAAGCCTTCCGGGGGCACTTCCCCGCTCCGGCAGGGTGCCGGAACGGAGACTCCTGTCCCCCGGATCTTGGCTTCGCGATGGCGGCGGCTCCGGAAGGTTTACGTGGGTTTCGTCCTCCGTATCGGGGTTTTCTCGACGGAGGCTTTAAATAGGCGGAAGGGCAGCGTCGGAGGGTCGAAGAGGCGGCGGCACCATAGGCTGGCGCGGCCGGGGCCCGAGCCGCGCCACCCTATCATCCGGGGCCCACGGCCCCCCCTCGGCGACTCTCGGGTGTTCTGGATGCTTCCGGTGAAAATAGGAACCCGGGTCTTGATTTCGTCCGATTCCGAGAATATTTCGTTACTAGGATTTCTGAAACCAAAAACAGCGAGAAAACGAGAACCGGCACTTCGGCATCTTGTTAATAGGTTAGTTCCAGAAAATGCACGAATATGACATAAAGTGTGCATAAAACATGTAGATAACATCAATAATGTGGCATAGAACATAAGAAATTATCGATACGTCGGAGACGTATCAGTGTTCTGGATGCTTCCGGGAAAAATAGGAGGTTTGGTCTTCGTTTCGTCGAATTCCGAGAATATTGCCCGAACAGCCTTTTTGGAACCAAAAACAGCAGAAAACAGGAACTGGCACTGTGGCATCTTGTTAATAGGTTAGTTCCGGAAAATGCATGAAATCATCATAAAGTGCAAGCAAAACATGTAAGTATTGTCATAAAACAAGCATGGAACGACAGAAATTATGGATACGTCGGGGACGTATCAGGATGATCTACCATGGTGGTAGAAATAACGTCCTTCATGGGAGCCTCTCTTGAAAGTCTGGTTGATAAGGTAGTTAGTGTACCCATTACCATTCGTTGACAACAACAAACACCTCTCAAAAATTTACTTTTATTCTCTCTATATGATTTCAAAACTTGAAAAGCTCTAGCACATGATTTAATCCCAGCTTCCCTCTGCGAAGGGCCATTCTTTTACTTTATTGTTGAGTCAGTTTACCTACTTCCTTCCATCTTAGAAGCAAACACTTGTGTTAACTGTGTGCATTGATTCCTACATATTTTCTTATTTGCATTCATCATATTACTTTGTGTTGACAATTATCCATGAGATATACATGTTGAAGTTGAAAGCAACTGCTGAAACTTAAATCTTCCTTTGTGTTGCTTCAAAACTCTCTACTAAGAATTTATTGCCTTATGAGTTAACTCCTATGCAAGTCTTATTGATGCTTGTCTTGAAAGTACTATTCATGAAAAGTCTTTGCTATATGATTTAGTTGTTTAATCATTTTCTTTACCATTGCTTCGAATCACTTCATTCACTTCATATGCTTTACAATAGTATTAATCAAGATTATGATAGCATGTCACTTCAGAAATTATCCTTGTTATCGTTTACCTACTCGAGGGCGAGTAGGAACTAAGCTTGGGGATGCTTAATACGTCTCAAACGTATCTATAATTTCTTATGTTCCATGCTACTTTTATGATGATACTCACATGTTTTATACACATTAGATGTCATTATTATGAATTTTCCGGCACTAACCTATTGACGAGATGCCGAAGAGCCAGTTGTTGTTTTCTCATTGTTTTTGGTTTCAGAAATCCTCCAAAGGAAATATTCTCGGAATTGGACGAAATCAACGCCCAGGATCTTATTTTTCCACGAAGCTTCCAGAAGTACGAAAGGGAAACGAAGTGGGGCGACGAGGCGGCCACACAGCAGGGCGGCGCCGCCCAGGCCCTGGCCGCGCGGCCCTAGCGTGTGGGCCCCTCGTGGCGCCCCCTGACCTACCCTTCCGCCTACATAAGCCATCGTCGAGAATAACTCCAGTACCGAGAGCCACGATACGGAAAACCTTACTGTGATGCCGCCACCAATCCCATCTCGGGGGATTCAGGAGATCGCCTCCGGCACCCTGCCGGAGAGGGGAATCATCTCCCGGAGGGCTCTTCATCGCCATGATCGCCTCCGGATCGATGTGTGAGTAGTTCACCCCTGGACTATGGGTCCATAGCAGTAGCTAGATGGTCGTCTTCTCCCCATTGTGCTATCATGTTAGATCTTGTGAGCTGCCTATCATGATCAAGATCGTCTATTTGTAATCCTACATGTTGTGTTTGTTGGGATCCGATGAATATTGAATACTATGTCAAGTTGATTATCAATCTATATAATATGAGTTGTTTATGTTCTTGCATGCTCTCCGTTGCTAGTAGAGGCTCTGGCCAAGTTGATACTTGTAACTCCAAGAGGGAGTATTTATGCTTGATAGTGGGTTCATGCCTCCATTAAATGCAGGACGGTGACGAGAAAGTTCTAAGGTTGTGGATGTGTTGTTGCCACTAGGGATAAAACATCGATGCTTTGTCTAAGGATATTTGTGTTGATTACATTACGCACCATACTTAATGCAATTGTCTGTTGCTTGCAACTTAATACCGGAAGGGGTTCGGATGATAACCTGAAAGTGGACTTTTTAGGCATAGATGCATGCTGGATAGTGGTCGATGTACTTTGTCGTAATGCCCTGATTAAATCTCATAGTACTCATCATGATATATGTATGTGAATTGTTATGTCTTCTTTATTTGTCACTTGCCCAGCTGTAATTCGTTCACCCAACATGCTATTTATCTTACGGGAGAGACACCACTAGTGAACTGTGGATCCCGGTCCATTCTTTACATCTGAAATACAATCTACTGCAATACTTGTTCTTTAATGTTCTTCGCAAACAAACATCATCTTCCACACTATACATCTAATCTTTGTTTACAGTAAGCCGGTGAGATTGACAACCTCACTGTTACGTTGGGGCAAAGTACTTTGATTGTGTTGTGCAGGTTCCACGTTGGCGCCGGAATCCCTGGTGTTGCGCCGCACTACACTTCGCCGCCATCAACCTTCAACGTGCTTCTTGGCTCCTACTGGTTCGATAAACCTTGGTTTCATACTGAGGGAAAACTTGCTTCTATACACATCACACCTTCCTCTTGGGGTTCCCAACGGACGTGTGTTAATTGCACGCATCAACGGCGTACTCCATGCTTGGCCTCAATGGCCGCGCGCTTCCTGCGGCGCCTCAACCACCACCGCAGCCACCGCAACCCGACATTGACTACAACTCCGACGACGCAGTCGACCCATGGTTCGAGGTGTGGGACGAGGCGTACATCGCACACACAGAAGCTGAGGCAGCGGCGCAGTGGGGCGAGGAACCGCATGCCCCCGCCGACCCGGAGCAGGCGGCATCCTGGCGTCATTGAACGTGCGGCACTTCCAGAGGTTGAAGGAGGAGGAGCGGGAGTTCTTCAACGACACGATCCTCGAGCACACCGTCGAGATCTCGTGCTAGCGAGCGGCCACACAGGAGGCGGGATGCCTCCTCATGGCGGCGGAGCGACAAAAGCTCATCGAGCTGAACGCTCATTGCCACGCCGAGGCCTTCGCCCGCGAGCAAGCGAGGCTCGCCCAGAACGAGGCATCTCGGCAACTGCTGGCAGCAAGGGGACAGCACCGCCGGCAAGCTCCTGCGATGGCGGCTGCCATGCTCCAACGCTAGATGCGCGAAGCAAGGGCAGAGTGGTGGGCACGGACGCAGGCGACAAAGGGGAAGAATGATGACGAGGCAGGCCCGTCGCGCGCCCCAACCTACGGCCAGTAAATTATGGTTAAGTTTAAGTTTTATTTAGGTTTAAATTCGAGTAACTTTTGTATAAATTTCATATGAATTTCGTATGAGTTTTGGTTTTTAATGTCATTCCAAATTTAAATTTCTATTGGGGATGCCGTATGGGGGGCGCCGGTGTGGGAACAACATCCCCAAATAGAGGATGCTCTGTCGACGCCCCCCATACAGCAGTGCTGGCGCCCCTGCCGGCGACTATTTGAGACGCGCCGATGGAGATGCTCTTATGGGAACTAAGGTAGGAGACCTAGATCTACCTTCTCGACAAAGGAACTTGAATCTCCCCATCATTCCATTGTGGGGCTTGTTACTATTGGGTTTCTTGGAAACCCTAGATGGAAGAGGTCGTCCCGAAGCTTGTCTTGGTTTTGTAAAAGCTCTGCGGTTGTCATTGGGGACCTCCATTAAATTTGTGAAGATTGCTTCAACCTTGTTGTGAAGGTTCTGGTTGCCACCTCAAGGGCATCACATAGTGGAGTGTGAACGAACCTTTGTAACATTTGTGGGTTTTTCACTCGAGAAATAGGTGAGGTACGTGTGATTTTGATGACCTTTGTGGCACCACATCTCTCCAACGTAGACATATTTCCCATTAAAAGGAATATACTAAGGGAATTGAACCTCGTGTCTCGCTCCTCCGGTTACTTCTATCCTTTACTACTTGTATCATGTTTTTACTTGCTTGTTTGTATCTTGCCACATAATATTGTCCACATGGTTGCATATATAGACAATTTATATTCTTATATAAAGACTAAATTACAAAAGAAACATTAAAATTTGAAATAGCACCCCTTCCCCTCCTCTTCGCTAGTTGTCTATATGATCCTTTCAACGTGCACCTAACATTGCTCTCGAGTATTTTAAAATGGTAGAATTGACAAAAAAAAATCCAGTAAGTGGGGGTACTCATGATTAAAATATGTTAAATATGGGAGAACGTTCCCACGACCGCTCGGAAAGGCACCTAATTGCTACTTATGCTCACGGCTTGGTTAATCTGGAAGCATTGCAATGCGGTTATCTTCGATGTCGCACACCTTGTGCTCTTCGATGCCGCAAACCTTTATGTGTTTTTCATTGTCTAGGGCAGGCTGAGGCCTGAGATTTGGCTACCGTAGTTGCAAAGGGACTTGTGAGCTCCTCCCCGTAGTACCTAGTTCCTAGAGGCGTCTTATTGTGATCTTGGATGTGGCCTTTTATTTGGCTTGTAGATATATAACTCTTTTTTATCAACGTATTGAGAGGCAAAGTTTTTGCATTTTCTTAAAAAAAGGTAATTGGCATAAATAGATGAATACAATGATCATAGAACCTACTTGAACCAAATACAAAAAAAAAAGATTTAGAATGTGGGGTCATAATTTACTTTTAGGAGATGCTGCCTTATTGCTTAATTCTAACCTCGATGCTCCGAACAACTAAACCAGTCTTTGCATTCAGACCTTCCGTCTCGGTGAATGCAAAACACACCTCGCCATCATCATCTTCCTCATTGCAGAACCCACCTAGCTCTAGCTCCATCCAACCATCTGTTCTTCTCTGGGGAAGAATCACGTCATCTTCCACAAGAACCATGCCAAACCCTCGCCGAAAACGTGCCAAGACCTGTTTCCGAGGCACCACGCAGCCTGCGCTATCTTCGTAGTAGCTATCGAGGCAGGCCCTGTGGGTTGACTCGCTCCCTCCTATACTGATCGATGCCTCCTGAAATGGGTGACTTAGCCCAGATGTTGTGTGCGAGAGCTTGAATACCATGTAAGCAGCGTATGTAGAGTTGTGGGAGAGCATCTTGCTCGGTATCTTGCCACGGATCTCCAGCCTCTGAACATTCCAGAGACGAGCGGCTTCTGACGTGATACTATTGCAAAACATAGCCATGGTTAGCATAAATGATTTTTTTTCTGTAAGGGCCATGCATGCTTAATAGTTTACGGCAAATAGAATCAATATATTAAGATGCCTATAAGTTTTTTTTTGAAGATAAACTAGGTAAAATATTTGATCAAATTTATACTAAAATATATGAACATTTAGAATCTTAAATCAATATCATCAGATTTGTTGTAAAGTATTAATATGGTAACTAATAGAGTATCTAATTTTCTCAATAAATTTAGTCAAAATTAGTGAAGTTTGATTTTCAAGAAAACTAATGCATACTATATTATGGTAAGGACGAAGTAGCATCCGTAACAAGTTCAATCAAGAGCAGGGTTTAGTGTGTGAGACCTTCTGCCTGTTTTGATGTCATGGGCAACGGCAACATGCATCCAGCGCCAATGGGGCAGAGAAATATTCAGCGCCCTAGCCGAGAGCGCGTAGCATTTGCCGCCGGTAGCCTTGTCCAGCCACATCCTCTGCACGCACGCACGCGCGTCGTAATGTAAGCATATATTTTTATTCATGGAGGAGAACGTGAGAAGCAGCGCGGAGCTAGCTAGATTGCCGTCTGGGAAGGGGTCGGAGTCCGTACCGTGACTCTGCCTAGGAGGAGGGCCGGATCGTCGGAGAGATGCCGGAACCGCGCCTTGCACGATGGCAGCTCCATGAGTGACCGCTCGGCGGCGTCGATGAAGCGCGGGAGGTCGCGCGGCAGGAACTTGGACCAGACAGCGTCCGAGTCCGCGGCGGAGCGGATGGTTCGGCAGACGACGGCAGCGCGGCAGGCGTCCAGCGGCGACGTCAGCGAGATGATCGCCGCGAGGAGCTCCTCCGGCAGCCGCCCGATGTCGCTCTCGGCCTCGGTTGCCTCCATATGGTTGCCTCACTCCGTCGCCCCTCGACGTAGATCGAGTTTTTATTTCCATGGAGTCGGACAAACAGTAGTAAAAAAGGAACCGCGGTTGTGACCGTCTACAATACGTACATGAATTAATCGATCGGCGGTATGGATTACAGGTACCCTCCAGAAGTTATGGTCACATAACACCTACGACAAGGACTGGATAGTTCCACGCAAGAAAAAATAGACGACGGCTCGATAGGCTGAGAACGAGTTCAATGGGCCGAGGCCCAGGTGTTGAGGAGAAAGCGATTATGAAAAAAAAAATTTAAAACGTTTACTTCATCAGGAGGAGATATGGATGAAACAACCTTCCCGAGTGCAATGGTTGAGGGAGGGGCACGGAAATACTTCGTGTTTTCATCGACAACCTGCACAAAGGAAACATACAAACAAGATCGAATACATCCCTAGAGTGAGCAGATGGCAGCGCTTATGAAAATATGGAAGCAGTTTATGGAGAGGTACAGAGTTTCTATCAAGAACCGTACCGGTCGCAAGGTTTTAGAGAGATGGAGGAGTTTCTCCAGTCTGTGCAACCAAGAGTGACTAGTCAGATGAACGTTGGGATGGATGCTACGTATGCCGAATAAGAGATAGAGAAAGCTTTTTTTTTCAAATGGCTCCTTCAAAAGCTCCTGGGTTAGATAGTTTTACTGCAGGGTTCTTTCAGCGGCACTGGAATCTTTTGAAAGATGATATAGTGCAGGGCTGCAGGCTGTTCTGGATTTTCTAAATGGTGGCATCCTACCAGTTGGTTTGAATGACACTTCAATTACACTTCTAGCAAAGGTACGACACCCGCATAAAATTTCTCAATATAGACCAATTTCTTTGTGCTCAGTTTTGTATAAGATTGGAGCCAAGTGCATTCCCAATAGATTGTGTGTCTTTTTGGATGGTATAATTGGAAAAGAGCAAAGTGCTTTGGTGCCTAGACGTCTCATCAGAGACAATGTTTTGATTGCATATGAGAGTGTACATGCAATGAGAAGAAGGAAGAAAGGATCATTTGCAGTCAAGCTTGATATGGTTAAAGCCTATGATCGGGTAGAGTGGCATTTCCTGGAGTCAATTATGTTGAAACTTGGCTTCAGTGAAAATACAGTGAGGCTAACCTTGAAATGTGTATCTTCAATCATATTCACTATCAGGGTCAATGGTGAACTCCTACCATACTTTACTCTTTCACGTGGTCTACATCAAGGATATCTCATCTCTCCATATTTATTCCTTCTCTATGCCAAGGGTTTTACTTCTTTGCTAAACCATTCGGTGGCAATTTTGCGGACAAAGGAATAAGACTGAGCACACTCTCTCCATGGATCAGCCACTTACTATTTGCCGACGATAGTCTGGTCTTTATGAGTGCTTCGATTTAGAGTGGGGGGGACTTAATGAAATTCTGCGGATATATGGAGAATGTTCGAGGCAGTGTATAAACAGATAGAAAAGTAATATCTTCGCTAGTCCCAACACTCCTAATCATGTCCGGCAGGTACTGAAACAAACATTAGGAATTTCGGTTGACGCTTTCAATGAGCGCTATCTAGGAGTACCTACTGCCGTCGGCCGCATAATTAGCGGAATTTTTGACCACATAGTTGAGTGTATCCGTGGTAGAATCAAAGTTTGTGAGTGGTTACTGTCTTGTGCTGGTAGAGAGGTATTTGTGAAAACTTTTATACAAGCCATTCCATATTCAGTATGACATGCTTCAGACTTACAAAGAAGGTATGCAAGAGTCGCGATCTTGCATTGCAAAATACTAGTGGACCAGCTCCCTTGACCAAAAATCTTTACATTCGGTCTCACGGGAAGCACTTACAGTACCGAAAGCAAAGGGGGATGGGCTTTGAGGAATTGGAACTATTTAATAATTGGAACTATTTAATATTGCTATGCTTGGCAAACATGGCTGGAGGCTTATGATAAACCCAGACACTCTGTGTGCTCGTGTCCGAAGTTATTTTCGGAGACTAACTTCTTGAAAGAAACAACACCAAAGACTTATTATGCTACTTGGAAAGCCATTGTAGCTGGGAGAGAAGCTCTTAATTTGGGACTAATTAAGCACATTGGTTATAGGCTCACATTACATGGAACGGACAAATGGATCCCTATAATTAGATCAATGCATCCATCAGTACAGCTACCTACCCAGCCGGATGAGGAGAAGATTAACCTTGTGTCAGATCTGATTGGTCATGATATTGGGTGTTGGAAAATTGAAAAGGTCGGGAGTAGGTTCATTGCACAGGAAGTTGATTCAGTTCTGAACATTGCATTGCGGCGCCATGGAGGTGAGGACTTCTGGGCCTGGTCTCTGTAAAAGAAAGGAAACTACTATGTAAAGTCAGTGTATCGTGCTCTGATGAGTAGTAGCGAGTATTTAATTCTATACGAAGGAGCGATCACGGAATCTTCATTGGCAGAAAAAATAAATGTGGTATGCTCTCTGAAATCTGAATGTCTTGCCAAAGGTTAGGGTTTTTTTGTGGAGGGTATTGCATGGTATCTTACCTTTTTTTAGAAATATAGGGGGGCCACAACCCCCCCAGGCCCCATTTTTATTGAAACGAAGCCACAGGTTTCAGCAGTGTAATATGCGAGGAGAAAGAAAGTCAGACTCCTAGCTATTTTAGTTCCGTACTACTTTATTACAAAACTATGATCTTCATCCTCAAGTTACAGCCAGCCTATATAACAACAACTAGACGAAGAACCAGTTGGTGTTGTCGATGAAGAACTGTCGGCGATCCGCATCCGTCTTCAAGTCAGCCAAGCAATCCGCAGTAATTCCCCCCTCTTGAAGTCCGAGTAGGTTGCAAGTTTCTTTCCATTAGTCGCGAGTGTTGATTCTTGAGCAATGGACGCCATCTCCTCAGCATTGAGGTTGCACGATCCCAGACCGTTAGTAAGCTTGACCATTGACGCTCCTGAAAGCACATATTGTTTCGGGTTTTTCATAAGGACCATAAGAAAGCAGCAGTAGTAATACTGAAAATGGAGTTACTAGCAAGCCATCACGACACATAGCATCAATGCTAGATATATGATTCCCAGTGAAAATCTCAGTAGGCATCAACCAAATTTGCTTAGCAACAACACATTCAAAAAACAAGTGAGAAACAGATTCATTTTCATCACAAAACAAACAAGATCCATCATGTACTGCACGACGCTTTGCAAGGTTATCTCGAGTTAAAAGGCGATTTTGTACTAGAAGCCACATAAACACTTGTACACGTCCAGGAACAGAAATTTTCCAAATAGATGCAAGATGTGGGACGCGAACACCACCATCATTAACCAGATTATAGAAAGATCTCACCGAATATTCCCCAGAAGCTTCAAGACTCCAAATCGGAGTATCTCTATCGTGGGAAAGGGATACAAATCCCAAAAGAGCACACAACTCCCGCCATCTACACATCATATTAGTATCAAAACAACGACGAAAAGACAAGCGGATTTCACCATCAACCAAGACATCAGAGACTTTTGCTGATGGCTCATTGCAAATTGAAAATAAATCCCAAAATAAAGTGACCAGAGAACCACCAGACATCCAAGTGTCCAGCCAAAACAAGACATTGTTCCCATTGCCGACCTTCCAGTGGTAACTAGAGCGAATGGATGGGGCAGCCCAAGTTAACCCTTTCCAAAAAGGAGAAGAAGCAGCATTGGAACTAATCCAACAAAAGTTAGGCGAGGTGTTATATTTGTATTCAATGATTTTCCTCCAAATTTTGTCTTCTGCAGAGAAGAAACGCTTGAACCAAGAACCCAAAAGACAAAGATTCATATCCCTAAGATTAGGAACACCCAACCCACCAAACTTCTTTTTCCTGGTAATTAAACCCCAATCTGCTAAGTGATACTTGTGTTGGTCGTCTAAATCTCCCCAAAATAAATTAGCCATCTGTGAGTAAATAACATTGATCGCCCATTTTGGGAACTTAATAACAGATAGCAAATATGTTGGAATAATAGCAAGAGAAGCCTTAATCAAGATAAGTTTACCCTCATAGAAATTAATTTCCCTCTCCAACCAGAAATTTTCCTAATGATAAGGTCAATAATGGGTTGTAAATCCTCCTTCCCCAGCTTCCCAAAATGCAAAGGAACACCCAAATACTTGAAAGGAAAGGATCCCAAGTTACAACAGAAAATATGAGCAAATTCATTAGCGGAACCATCTGTTAAATTCATAGTCATCAAATCACTCTTATGGTAATTAATTTTTAACCCGGAAAGACATTCAAAGCATGTCAAAATCCATTTAAGAAAACGAGCCATATGAGCGTCCGGCTCTAAGAAAAGGATAGTGTCATCAGCGTATTGTAGGCTGATGACACCTCCAGGAACTACTTGTGGGAGTAATCCCCTAATCAAATTTCTTTCCGCGGCCTTGTGGAGCATTTTGGTAAAAACCTCAGCTATACAATTAAAGAGAATGGGCGAGAGTGGATCACCTTGTTTTAAACCCTTACCGGCAACAAAATACCGGCTGTTTTGGTCATTAATTCTAACACAAAACGATCCATCCACCAAGGCCTTAGAGATCCAACCTCTAAATTTACTACCAAAGCCTCTAGAGACCAACATCTCATTCAAAAACTCCCAACTCACACGATCGTAATCTTTCTCGTAGTCAGGTTTCAAAACTAGACCAGAGGAGTGCGATCTATGAAGCTCATGAATGATTTCGTGTGCAGACACGACACTCTCAAGGATGAATCTTCCTTTCATAAAAGCTGATTGACTCAAGGAGATCAATCTATCAGCCACAGGGCCAAATCTATTAGTCATAAGCTTTGTAAAAACCTTCAAAGAGCAATTACACAGACTAATAGGTCGAAATTTTTTCATTTCCTTGGCATCTGGTTCCTTTGGAATAAGGGTGATTATGGAAAAATTTAGTCTGAACACATCCAAAGAACCAGACCAGAAATCCGCAGCTAAAGCCATAAAGTCTGTTTTAATTACTTCCCAAAAGGTCTGATAGAAGAGGAAAGAAAGGCCATCGAGTCCGAGCGCACCATTAGCATAAGAGCCAAAAATTGCAGCCTTCACTTCTTCTTCAGTAAAGGGTTTCTCTAAGAGTTCATTTTCTTCCGGAGTCACCAGATAGCATCCCAAAAGTCCATACCAAGATGAACATTTGGTTTAGCCTCAAAGCCAAACAAATTTTTATAGAACTCGCAAGCAATTGAAAGCATTTCATGGGTAGTGGTCACGGGACCGAGATGGGCCTTCTAACACGGCTAAGCTGTTTTTTCCGCTGCGTTGGTTAGCCACCGCGTGGAAATATGCCGTGTTACGATCACCCTCAAGGATCTCTTTTTCTCTCGACCGTTGGAACACCTTGGTTTCCTCTGTTTTCCAAATAATATCCAAATCATTTTTAATTTGGGACATCCTATCTCTATCAGCCTGCTCTAGTCTATTCTGCTCAGAAAAGACATCGAGGATATCATATTCTTGCAGCAAATCTTTTTTACGCTTTTTTTGAGCTGCTTCCACATTGGAATTCCAACCTCTAAGATTTTTCCTCACCCTTCTAGTTTTGAATTGCCGGATATCGATATCGAAGTGAGGGAAGAAGGGACGGATGTTGTCCAACTTTTGGTAACAAAAGGAACAAACTCCGGTTCCCCAGCCACCATTTTTCGAATCTAAATAATTTTTGAACAGGGGAAGAACTGAGCCCAAACTCAATAAGCAAAGGGGTGTGATCACTACCAGATTTCGATATTGCTCTCACCAAGGAGAGAGGAAACTTGCTATCCCAATCAATTGAAGCAAAGACATGATCAAGAGTAGCATGAATGAGGTTTTCTTGATTATTAGCCCAAGTAAAACAATGGTTAGAGATTGGAAGATCAAGTAAAGCCCATTTATTCATCCAATCATTAAACAAAAAAGTAAGTTGGTGATTAATATTCCCAGAACTTTTCTCGGCTTCATTAAGTACTAAGTTAAAGTCACCTCCAATTAAAGAAGGGTATCTACATTGTTCCATCACTAAATGTAATTCAGCAAGGAAATCAAGTTTATGATCTGCATAGGCAGAACCATACACCACAACCAATTGCCAAACAAAACCATCACATAAGTTTTTAACCACTGTGGTAACACAGTAACTATGCAAATTATAACTCAGAACTTCAAACAAGTCAGTTTTAAATCCAACTAAAATACCACCAGCGGTACCTTTAGCAGGTAAATAATTCCACTTAAAGTCATGTGGACCAGAAATGGCCTTAAGAAAACTATTAGAGATTTGTTCTTTTTTTGTTTCTTGAAAACCCACAAAATCAATTTTGTTGTTTTGCAAGACATCACTAATACTTTTAGATTACCAGGTTTACCAAAACCTCTTGGATTCCAAAAACAGCCTATCATAGAGGATGATATATAATTTTAGAACCTCTACCGACCGTGGCCCACCCCACCTCGCCGGTAGCTATATCGTTACTACTAGGGATAGAGAGATCATTAGTATTAATGTCAAGATTTAAAGGAAGTACAACCTCAGGGTTATTTTTAGCAAAATGAAAAGATCTTTCATACTCCATGTTAACAAGATCAGTAATGATCATTTTTTCCACATCTATGTTATTACCAATGGTAACATCTACAACATTGCAAGCATCAGATAGAGTGCAAGTATCAAGAACCGCGAAAGAATTACCTTTAAAGGTTTTAGGAATTTCCAGATTTTGCTTCATCTTATATTGTTTGGCCCGTTCCATAATATCTCCTTTTCCAATATTTCTCTTACTCGCCTAGCAGCACTGAACAGGTCCCCAATCTTTTCTCTTAGCGTTTCTTGGTTGGTATGGAGCAGGGAGGAGTTGGAGGAGTTGGAGAGCCAAAGATGGTGTCCGAGAAGAGGTTCCTTCGTGCTTGTGTCAACATGAGCGGCTAAGTGAGCACCAACAACGAGATGGTGAGTCCGAGTTTTTCAGCACCAACTTCATCCTCGGAGTCTTGATCAATATGCCCGAGCAAGCTGGGAGCGATAATCTTTCCGGACGAGAAGAACTATCAGCTGTAGGAATACTCGAAGTTTAGTGAAATCCGTTCCAGACAAGAACACATCATTCTCACGTCCAAAAATCTGCATATCACATTGAATTGGAACAACCTGAGCAGCTTCTGAAGGGGAGACACAAGAGTTGCTATCATCAGCAGGAGTACAGGTAGTGGACAGAGATCTATGAACAACAGTAGCATAACATATAGCTCAGATAGGCAGATGTGAAATATGCCTTGGAGCGGATGAAGACTTGATGCATGAGTTAATTACATGCGATCATGCCAAGAGGTTTTGGGAGGAGGCTGGGAAATGGTTGGTGTTTTCAATGCCAAGACTCCACCCTCACAGGTGTTCAAGAGATATTCTCCGTGATCAAAGATTTTCAGAGACAGATCAAGCAAAAAATTATCACCACTATCTGGGCGATTTGGAATTCGAGGAACGACTGGAGACATGACAAGGGAAGCTATGATCCGGTTCAATCTATCAATATGGTGAAGGAATCCCTTGTTGTGCTTCCATCCCTAAGAAACATACATCGATTCTTCCAGGTCATGGCTGGGACCTCCTGAAGACGATGCCATCAAGATAAACACTGATGAAGGCCTTTCTTTGGAAGCTCGGAAGGGTTGAACTGGAGGAATCGCAAGATCTTCATCAGGTACCTTTTTGGAGACTGGAGGAAACCCCTCTTTGGAATATTGCCCCCCCCCTATAGATGAAGCTCTGGCACTCCGCGAGGGTGTCATTTTTGCAAGTTTGCCACGGTTCGAAGAGTGGGAGGTCGTTGACTTCTGGAAATCTCTTCGCAGTTTTTGTTCTGCCATGGCACCAATTCTACAATAAATAGGATAGCTTACTTTGAACTTTAGTTCTTTTATTATTCAGCATGTATCAAGATTAGTTAATCACCCTGCCCACCTTTGTGCCAAGTTTGCTTGCACACTGGATGGGACGCATAGCTAGCTTGATTGTGTCCCTGACTTTCTGGTTGTCACTGTTCTTGATGATCGATCAGATGCTCTTTTTGTTGAATAAAACACTGAAATTTTCCCAAAAAATGGTTGTTTGCCTCTCCTATTTTTATTTTCTAGGAGTGATACTTTGTGTCTATGACGTTCAAGCACTTGCGTCTCTTCAGGACCATTTCCATCAGCCTCTATCTATTAAAGCTCTCTCTGAATTTAATCAATTACAGAATCTTCTTAATGAGGTTCATGTCTCAACTAGTAATGATAAAAGGCTTGCTTTTGGAAGTGATACAAAATTCAAAGTGGCTACGGCTTACAAGTTGGGTAGGGGCAACACATTATTTTCAGGGCTAAAAATGGAATTGGAAATCCTGCTGCAAGATAGATTGAATACTAGGCAGTGGAGGAAGAACTTTTTCATGCCTAACTTTTCTTGCGAGATATGCAATGGTGCTCGTCTGGAATCGAGAAGTCATCTCTTCGGTGTAAACGGATAGAATAATTTTCGCACCAAAATCGACGCCAAATCCGTTTTAAGGTATCCATATCCGATTTTAAAGAATCCAGCGGATAAGGATATTCGATTTTGAAGTGGTGCTCCGGATATGTGATGGCGTGTATTTCACACGTTCGTTGGGCAACCCCAAGAGGAAGGTATGATGAGCACAGCAGCAAGTTTTCCCTCAGAAAGAAACCAAGGTTTATCGAACCAGGAGGAGCCAAGAAGCACGTTGAAGGTTGATGGCGGCGAGATGTAGTGCGGCGCAACACCGGAGATTCCGGCGCCAACGTGGAACCTGCACAACACAACCAAGCTACTTTGCCCCAACGAAACAGGTGAGGTTGTCAATCTCACCGGCTTGCTTGTAACAAAGGATTAACCGTATTGTGTGGAATATGATTGTTTGCAGAGAAAACGAGTAGAACAAGTATTGCGAGTAGATTGTATTTCGGTAAAGAGAATTGGACCGGGGTCCACGAGTTCACTAGAGGTGTCTCTCCCATAAGACGAACAGCATGTTGGGTGAACAAATTACGGTTGGGCAATTGACAAATAAAGAGAGCATGACAATGCACATACATATCATGATGAGTATAGTGAGATTTAATTGGGCATTACGACAAAGTACATAGACCGCCATCCAACTGCATCTATGCCTAAAAAGTCCACCTTCGAGGTTATCATCCGAACCCCCTCCGGTATTAAGTTGCAAAGCAACGAGACAATTGCATTAAGTATGGTGCGTAATGTAATCAACAACTACATCCTTAGACATAGCATCAATGTTTTATCCCTAGTGGCAACGGCACAACACAACCTTAGAACTTTACATCCATCGTCCCGAGTGTCAATGCGGGCATGAACCCACTATCGAGCATAAGTACTCCCTCTTGGAGTTATAAGCATCTACTCTACTTGGCCGAGCATCTACTAATAACGGAGAGCATGCAAGATCATAAACAACACATAAGCATAACTTTGATAATCAACATAACAAGTATTCTCTATTCATCGGATCCCAACAAACGCAACATATAGAATTACATATAGATGATCTTGATCATGATAGGCAGCTCACAAGATCCGACAATGATAGCACAATGGGGAGAAGACAACCATCTAGCTACTGCTATGGACCCATAGTCCGGGGGTAGACTACTCACTCATCACTCCGGAGGCGACCATGGCGGTGTAGAGTCCTCCGGGAGATGATTCCCCTCTCCGGCGGGGTGCGGAGGCGATCTCCGAGGATCCCCGAGATGGGATCGGCGGCGACGGCGTCTCGGTAATGTTTTCCGTATCGTGGCTCTCGGTGCTGGGGGTTTCGTCACGGAGGCTATTTGTAGGCGGAAGGGCAGGTCAAGAGGCGGCACAGGGGGCCCACACCACGGGCCGGCGCGGCCAAGGGGGCCGCGCCGCCCTAGGGTTTGGCGCCCTGTGGCCCCTCTTCGTCTCTCCTTCGGACTTCTGGAAGCTTCGTGAGAAAATAGGCCTCCGGGCTTTTATTTCGTCCAATTCCGAGAATATTTCTTTACTAGGATTTCTGAAACCAAAAACAGCGAGAACAACGACAGCGGCACTTCGGCATCTTGTTAATAGGTTAGTTCCGGAAAATGCACGAATATGACATAAAGTGTGCATAAAACATGTAGATAACATCAATAATGTGGCATGGAACACAAGAAATTATCGATACGTTGGAGACGTATCGGCATCCCCAAGCTTAGTTACGCTCGTCCCGAGCGAGGTAAAACGATAACAAAGATAATTTCGGAGTGACATGCCATCATAAACTTGATCATACTATTTGTAAAGCATATGTAGTGAATGCAGCGATCAAAACAATGTGTATGACATGAGTAAACAAGTGAATCATAAAGCAAAGACTTTTCATGAATAGCATTTCAAGACAAGCATCAATAAGTCTTGCATAAGAGTTAACTCATAAAGCAATAATTCAAAGTAAAGGTATTGAAGCAACACAAAAGAAGATTAAGTTTCAGCGGTTGCTTTCAACTTGTAACATGTATATCTCATGGATATTGTCAACATAGAGTAATATAATAAGTGCAATAAGCAAGTATGTAAGAATCAATGCACAGTTCACACAAGTGTTTGCTTCTTGAGGTGGAGAGAAATAGGTGAACTGACTCAACATTGAAAGTAAAAGAATGGTCCTCATAGAGGAAAAGCATCGATTGCTATATTTGTGCTAGAGCTTTGATTTTGAAAACATGAAACAATTTTGTCAACGGTAGTAATAAAGCATATGCATCATGTAAATTATATCTTATAAGTTGCAAGCCTCATGCATAGTGTACTAATAGTGCTCGCACCTTGTCCTAATTAGCTTGGACTACCGGATTATCACCGCAATACATATGCTTTAACCAAGTATCACAAAGGGGTACCTCTATGCCGCTTGTACAAAGGTCTAAGGAGAAAGCTCGCATTTGGATTTCTCGCTTTTGATTATTCTCAACTTAGACATCCATACCGGGACAACATAGACAACGAGATAATGGACTCCTCTTTTAATGCTTTAAGCATTCAACAACAATTAATTCTTTTCTCATTAGAGATTTGAGGATGTTTGTCCAAAACTGAAACTTCCACCATGGAACATGGCTTTAGTTAGCGGCCCAATGTTCTTCTCTCACAATATGCATGCTCAAACCATTCAACTCGGTGTAGATCGCCCTTACTTCGAGACAAGACGAACATGCATAGCAACTCACATGAAATTCAACAACAAGTTGATGGCGTTCCCGAGTAAACATGGTTATCGCACAACAAGCAACTTAATAAGAGATAAAGTGCATAATTACATATTCAATACCACAATAGTTTTTAAGCTATTTGTCCCATGAGCTATATATTGCAAAGGTGAATGATGGAATTTTAAAGGTAGCACTCAAGCAATTTACTTTGGAATGGCTGGAAAATACCATGTAGTAGGTAGGTATGGTGGACACAAATGGCATAGTGGTTGGCTCAAGTATTTTGGATGCATGAGAAGTATTCCCTCTCGATACAAGGTTTAGGCTAGCAAGGTTATTTGAGGCAAACACAAGGATGAACTAGTACAGCAAAACTCACATAAAAGACATATTGAAAGCATTATAATACTCTATACCGTCTTCCTTGTTGTTCAAACTCAAAACTAGAAATTATCTAGACCTTAGAGAAACCAAATATGCAAACCAAATTTTAGCATGCTCTATGTATTTCTTCATTAATGGGTGCAAAGCATATGATGCAAGAGCTTAAACATGAGCACAACAATTGCCAAGTATCACATTACCCAAAACATTTATAGCAATTACTACATGTATCATTTTCCAATTCCAACCATATAACAATTTAACGAAGGAGAAACTTCGCCATGAATACTATGAGTAGAAACCAAGGACATATTTGTCCATATGCTACAGCGGAGTGTGTATCTCTCCCATAAAGTGAATGCTAGGATCCATTTTATTCAAACAAAACAAAAACAAAAACAAAACGACGCTCCAAGAAAAAGCACATAAGATGTGGCCGAATAAAAATGTAGTTTCAGGGGAGGAACTCGATAATTTGTTGATGAAGAAGGGGATGCCTTGGGCATCCCCAAGCTTAAACGCTTGAGTCTTCTTGATATATGCAGGGGTGAACCACCGGGTGCATCCCCAAGCTTAGAGCTTTCACTCTCCTTGATCATGTTGCATCATACTCCTCTCTTGATCCTTGAAAACTTCCTCCACACCAAACTCGAAACAACTCATTAGAGGGTTAGTGCACAATATAAATTGACATATTCAGAGGTGACACAATCATTCTTAACACTTCTGGACATTGCATAATGCTACTGGACATTAGTGGATCAAAGAAATTCATCCAACATAGCGAAAGAGGCAATGCGAAATAAAAGGCAGAATCTGTCAAAACAGAACAGTTCGTATTGACGAATTTTAAAATGGCACCAGACTTGCTCAAATGAAAATGCTCAAATTGAATGAAAGTTGCGTACATATCTGAGGATCATGCACGTAAATTGGCATAATTTTCTGAGCTTCCTGCAGGGCAGTGGGCTCAGATTCGTGACAGCAAAGAAATCTGGAACTGCGCAGTAATCCAAATCTAGTACTTACTTTTCTATCAACGGCTTAACTTGGCACAACAAAACATAAAACTAAGATAAGGAGAGGTTGCTACAGTAGTAAACAACTTCCAAGATACAAATAAAAACAAAGTACTGTAGCAAAATAACACATGGGTTATCTCCCAAGAAGTTCTTTCTTTTTAGCCATTAAGATGGGCTCAGCAGTTTTAATGATGCACTTGCAAGAAATAGTATTTGAAGCAAAAGAGAGCATCAAGAGGCAAATTCAAAACACATTTAAGTCTAACATGCTTCCTATGCATAGGAATATTGTAAATAAACAAGTTCATGAAGAGCAAAGTAACAAGCATAGGAAGATAAAACAAGTGTAGCTTCAAAAATTTCAGCACATAGAGAGGCATTTTAGTAACATGAAAATTTCTACAACCATATTTTCCTCTCTCATAATAACTTTCAGTAGCAACATGAGCAAACTCAACAATATAACTATCACATAAAGCATTCTTATCATGAGTCTCATGCATAAAATTATTACTCTCCACATAAGCATAATCAATTTTATTAGTTGTAGTGGGAGCAAATTCAACAAAGTAGCTATCATTATTATTCTCATCAAGTGTAGGAGGCATAGTATAATCACAACAAAATTTACTCTCAGCAGTAAGTGACATCAAAAGACCACTATCATTATCATCATCAGAAATAGGAGGCAAAGTATCATCAAAGAAAATTTTCTCCTCAATGCTTGGGGGACTAAAAATATCATGAAAACCAGCTTCCCCAAGCTTAGAACTTTCTATATCATTATCAACAATGGTGTTCAAAGCGTTCATACTAATATTACTACCAGCATGCAAATAAGATTCCATAGGTTTTTTAATTTTCGCATCAAACAATCCATGTTTTAAATCAGGAAATAGAATAAGAAGCTCACTCTTGTACATTATGCCAAACTAGTGAAATAAAAACATGCATGATATTAAGTAAAGTAAAACAAGTAACTAATTTTTTTGTATTTTGATTTAGTGCAGCAAACAAAGTAGTAAATAAAATAAAGCAAGACAAAAACAAAGTAAAGAGATTGAGAAGTGGAGACTCCCCTTGCAGCGTGTCTTGATCTCCCCGGCAACGGCGCCAGAAAATATGCTTGATGGCGTGTATTTCACACGTTCGTTGGGCAACCCCAAGAGGAAGGTATGATGAGCACAGCAGCAAGTTTTCCCTCGGAAAGAAACCAAGGTTTATCGAACCAGGAGGAGCCAAGAAGCACGTTGAAGGTTGATGGCGGCGAGATGTAGTGCGGCGCAACACCGGAGATTCCGGCGCCAACGTGGAACCTGCACAACACAACCAAGCTACTTTGCCCCAACGAAACGGTGAGGTTGTCAATCTCACCGGCTTGCTGTAACAAAGGATTAACCGTATTGTGTGGAATATGATTGTTTGCAGAGAAAACGAGTAGAACAAGTATTGCGGTAGATTGTATTTCGAGTAAAGAGAATTGGACCGGGGTCCACAGTTCACTAGAGGTGTCTCTCCCATAAGACGAACAGCATGTTGGGTGAACAAATTACGGTTGGGCAATTGACAAATAAAGAGAGCATGACAATGCACATACATATCATGATGAGTATAGTGAGATTTAATTGGGCATTACGACAAAGTACATAGACCGCCATCCAACTGCATCTATGCCTAAAAAGTCCACCTTCGAGGTTATCATCCGAACCCCTCCGGTATTAAGTTGCAAAGCAACAGACAATTGCATTAAGTATGGTGCGTAATGTAATCAACAACTACATCCTTAGACATAGCATCAATGTTTTATCCCTAGTGGCAACAGCACAACACAACCTTAGAACTTTACGTCATCTGTCCCGGTGTCAATGCGGGCATGAACCCACTATCGAGCATAAGTACTCCCTCTTGGAGTTAAAAGCATCTACTTGGCCAGAGCATCTACTAATAACGGAGAGCATGCAAGATCATAAACAACACATAAGCATAACTTTGATAATCAACATAACAAGTATTCTCTATTCATCGGATCCCAACAAACGCAACATATAGAATTACATATAGATGATCTTGATCATGATAGGCAGCTCACAAGATCCGACAATGATAGCACAATGGGGAGAAGACAACCATCTAGCTACTGCTATGGACCCATAGTCCAGGGGTAGACTACTCACTCATCACTCCGGAGGCGACCATGGCGGTGTAGAGTCCTCCGGGAGATGATTCCCCTCTCCGGCAGGGTGCCGGAGGGCGATCTCCGGGATCCCCGAGATGGGATCGGCGGCGACGGCGTCTCGGTAATGTTTTCCGTATCGTGGCTCTCGGTGCGGGGGTTTCGTCACGGAGGCTATTTGTAGGCGGAAGGGCAGGTCAAGAGGCGGCACGGGGGCCCACACCACGGGCCGGCGCGGCCAAGGGGGGCCGCGCCGCCCTAGGGTTTGGCGCCCTCGTGGCCCCTCTTCGTCTCTCCTTCGGACTTCCGGAAGCTTCGTGAGAAAATAGGCCTCCGGGCTTTTATTTCGTCCAATTCCGAGAATATTTCTTTACTAGGATTTCTGAAACCAAAAACAGCAGAAAACGACAAGCGGCACTTCGGCATCTTGTTAATAGGTTAGTTCCAGAAAATGCACGAATATGACATAAAGTGTGCATAAAACATGTAGATAACATCAATAATGTGGCATGGAACACAAGAAATTATCGATACGTTGGAGACGTATCAATATGGTTTAGCAAATAGCATGTGGATATGGATTATCCGAAATTTAATTAGGATAATCCAAAGATTTTAGACCGGATAATCCGATTTTTGAGTTAAAAGCCAAGGCCAATCTTGCAAGGTTAGTAACTATTGACTTACCAAATTCATTTGGGGACCATGTTTAGCTCTAAATTTCTACCAATGATTGAGTTTCAGCGCATTATGTCTATTTTCTTAACTACACAAGACTGAAAGTTTAAATATCTCTCAAAATTTGCAGCAACTATAACTATGTATCGATGAGAGCATATATCCGACTATTTTTGTTTCCAGTCCGAGTCCACCGTATTTCCAATTCGAATCTGCAGTCCGGTATATCTGCATTCAAATCCGAAACCGATCAGTATCCGCTCCGATCCGAATCCGAAAAAAAAATATGGTAAAGGATATGGTATGACCGAAATCCGATCCGATCCGTTTACACCCCTGTCTCTTCTTCATATGCCCTTTTGCCACTATGTTATAGAATTATATTTTTCCTGATTGAAGACCTCCTGATAATCTTATGCAACATTTTATAGTAATTGACTATATTTATAGTCTCAAGAAAGCTATTAGGCAACTTTTTTTTTCTGTGGAGATCATCATACTTATTTGCTAGGCCATTTGGACGAGTAGAAATGATTTTATCCTCAAGGGAATGGTACCTAATCTTTACAAGGGTAGAAGCACTTTCAAAAGTCAGATAGCTTTGCTCCTTCATAGGGCTACGAGAAAGAGAGATTCTAGCATAAAGCTTTGCGGAAATTCAAAACGAAACCCAGGTCCAGATGATCCTGATATCCGGACCACTGAAATTTCTCGGGATCTGGGTGTCAGAGAGTATAGCACGGTGTATTACCTACCGTATGCTTATTTTTGAACAGTGTGCTGGCCCACGCATCGACGTTTAATGAAGCCCAGTTGGCCGTTGCCCGTGCTCGGTCCAAGAGCTAGGCAGACGATATGGACCGTGGTGGACGGCCAGGGCGACATGCCGCGGCCACGCGTCTTGGCACATGGTTCTTTCTTTTTGTGTGCACACATATTCACCGCCGCATCAGTCTCCCCCAACCTTTTTCCCCAATCTCTGCCCCTCCGATTTCTTACCGAGCCCCCACCCCAAGTCCCAGATCCATGGCCTGCTCCGCTTCATCGTAGTCGGGCGCCACCGGAGGCTATGGAGCTCCTGTAGGAAACGGAGGTCCCGGCGGCGACGCCAACGACCAGCTGCCGCTCATCCCTTCCCCATATTGCGACTGCCGGATCTCGACATCTGTGGCGCGAAAAGGAACCCGCCCCGACACTAGGTACTACAGGTGCTGATATTTCAGTGTGAGGCTCCAATCCCTGACCTAGTTCTTAAATCACGTGTTCATCGCTTTTGTCCCCTTTCATCTTTGCCGCTCTGGATCTTGATTATGGGCGCCATCCGTTTGTACGCAGACTGGAGGGAGGGATATGCACAGCTCGTCGGTGCCAATGCCGGGTAGGTTCAGCACGTCACCCCCAAGCACCAGCCCCTACAAATGCTCAGCACCTGCCGAGGCTGAATCTGCTGGTCACCCACACAGTGGCAACCTTCGCCGTTCTGGCAGTTGTTCTGCTCCAACTCATATGGGCTAGCCGATCTTAACCACCCCGTGCGCGACTGAACTGTCGCTAGGAAATTAAATTGCAGTATTAGGTAGTGTGTGTGATCAACTCTATGTTTGCATGTTGTTACCAGATTATGTATGCTGGAATGACGGTCTGCCTGTGTGCGTGGCAATGGCTACCTAGTTAAAAGTGTTCCCCATTGCTCACCAGTTCTAATCCAACCTTCAGATTTGAGCAAAGTCGAGCCTCTTCCGCCAGCATCGGCTGCTGCATCATAATCCAGTTGAGGTACTTACAACCTGCTCTTCTGTCTTTTTCCTAGATGCAGCGATGCTTCTGTTTCTTCACCCCTTTGCATGCATGCTGAATCAACCACAAACATGCGGTCAGGTAATGTCGGCTGCGTCGGAAGGCTGCATGGACGATGCTGCGAGAGAAGGCAGCAAGGGCGAGTCCAAGCACCGTGATAGGCAGTTCACCTCCAGAATCTCTGTAAAGCATGTTGTCAATGCCATCGAGGGGTTCAGTGAGTTCAAGAGGTGGCTTGTTGAAGAAATCCCCTCCTCCCCACTGGTGTCCGTCACTTGGGGATCGGCCGCAGCCGCGCGGACGCAAAAGGAGAAAGTAGCAGAGCCGCGCCGATGCAATATAGAGAACCGCCCAAACTGCCACGCGCACGGATTTCTCTAGAATCGCCCCGGCCGCCGCAGGCGAGGAAGAAAGCAGGAGATGTGGTCGGGTCCAGCCGGAACCTGTACCACCCTGCGTCGTAGGCCTATCATGTTCCACTGGTCCAGCACGGCAGCTCCGTCAAACGGCCGCAACCCCGTCTCAGTTTCCACAAGGCCCACCACATTTACTACCCCACGTATTCCCTCCATACGTTGGATTTCCGCACGCTGTATTCGCGGCATGCACTGTGCAGTCACGCATCCCAACACTAGAATCGTCGGCACAGATAACAGGATCATCTGGACCTGAGTCCCAAAACGCCTCTCCCAAAGCTTTGGGTGTTCAGAATAGTCTTTTTTTCTTCATGTTAGCCTTAGCTAGCTTTCTTCAGGTGCTATCCTCTAGCTCCTTCTGTAGAATTTTCAAAAAAATTCCTAAAAGAAAATAATGAAAACTATGCGGTGGAAAAACCTACTGTTCAACTTCAACCAACAAAATTCAAGGTACGCTCGAGTTTGAGGATCTTCTCAGTACTTTCCAACCTCCCACGGACTCTTAATTAGAAGATTGTGGGACAAGTGGAAGGCCATCTCCAGCTGCTTGATTTATTTCAGACATCAACTATGTTTTTTTTTTTTTTGGTATTGGCTGACGACGACGTGAGGCTCTCGCGACAGAAGCAATCTAGGTCTTCCTCGCCTCCTGCCGGCGCCGCCGCTGATCTGCCCCGCCTCTGTGGCCTTCGGGCCATGGGGTGTGGTGGATCGCGGCCCTCGTCGGCGGGAGGGCTCCACCCCCTGTTTTGTGGGCTCTGTTCTCCGTTTTTAGGGTCAAAGTTTGTAGGTGCGGCGTTCAGGTGGTAGTGGCGTCGCCTCGTGCAATAAGGTCTCCCTGGCTTCAATCTCATCTTGGCGGCAACGTCGAGAGGCTTGTGGGAGTGGTGTCATCTTCAAGGTTTTCGTATGGCTGTGGGGATCTTAGGATCGTCAAGGAGATACAGCGGCAGTTCATCCTTCTTCTTCGTCTTCGGAACCAATGTGGTCTTCTTGACTGGTTCGGCGACTTCCCGTTCGCAACCAACGACGTCAAGCCGACTCAGGATGGAGCGGCAGCGGCCGCGCGCCATCGACACGGTCTAGAGGTTGAAGATGAAGGGCTTCTCAAGGATCTTGTTGTATTTTTCGTTTTTTAGCGCTTTGTACTGTTCGTTGTTCCTTTCAATGCCAGTGTCCTATTCGTAAAAAAAAACTATGTTTATTTTGTTCTGTTTAGCTCGGTGAACAAACTCAGCGGGCAGACCCATCTAATATGTGTTGGCTCTTCCCTTTTTTCTACTCTCCAATCCATAATAAAAGTGATGACTTCAGTAGCGTGGTTTAAATTTGATTAATTTTAAATCAAAATAGATTGAGGAGAGTACTGTAAAAAGGAAAGGTAAAAGCAAGAGATAAGGCTACCGAGGTCCATCGCACAGCCACACCTGGGAAGCCGCACCGGGTCCCTCTTCTCCATCGCTGCAGCGGCGCGCGCATGCTCCAAAACCCAAATGGCAACGCCCGGCGGTATCAGCACCTCCTCCTGGAGCCTCCCGTCTCCGCAAACACTCTCAAATCCAAAGAAACCTCGCGCCTCTGGCTTCGGCTCGCGGCCAAGGCTCTTACATCCACGACGCAGCAACAAGCACGCGGTCACGGTATCATCAACCGGCCAAGGCGAGCAGCAATCCACCGCTGCCGTCGCGGCGCCCGAGGCCGGCACGTCCTTCAGCGTGGAGTTCCTGACGCGCGACGGCTGCCGGCTCGGCATCTCCAGGTACCCGGACTTCGCGTACAACGCCCAGGGCGGCCGCGGCGTGGGTGCCGGACGCGGCGCGGAGGTTGGCACGGCGGACGGCACGGTGCTCGTCGATTTCGACGTGGCGAGCCTGTACATCCCGGCCATGTCCGGCGCCACCACCAGGTTCCTCGGGCTGCCGCTGCCGCCCTTCCTCAAGATCGACATCTTGCCCGAGGCTCTGCGCGGGACCATCGACCGGACGACTGGTCAGGTAACGACAGCACTGCATCCTCTGCATCCCTGTGATGTTACCAATAGCTTGGTACTTGGTAGTTTCCCGGTCACCAGAGTATGATCGACAAGTTCTTGCTTACAATCTGAACAGTCATAGAAAGCGATCATGTAATGACCAGCGTTATGTATATATATGTGTGTGCTCGTTTCAGGTTGACCTCAAGTTCAGGTCGAGGTTCTGCTTCTCGGTCGGGAGCATCTACCAGGCGCCGCCCTTGTTCGTCGACACAACGCTCACGTCCGAGGAGTCCAGCGGAGCCATAAGACGCGGGACCGGAGAAAGGCTGGACGGCGAAGGGAGGTGCAAGCTGGTCGGGGTGGCCGTCCTCGATCCCATTGGCGACGCGTTCATGGACACCTTCCTCAGCCTGCCCACCGAGTGCATTGCTTACCTGAGCGCCACCATCTCCATCGCCACCGCTACCTAATCGTGTGTGCCTGATTTGGAAGCTTAGAAATCGTGCATGCTTTGAGCATAAATTGATCAATAATCCTGTGGAGCTAATCAGCTATTCTACCGTCTTTATGAAATACTGGACAGGTCTTCATGACGAGAAGGATGCTGAGGATTTACACGTGGGAGCTGATGGTCTGCTGCGACTTGCCAGTGCAACAAATATGGGTGCTGCTTTTGGTGGCTCTGGGCAAACACAACGTCCTCTCCGGATCAGAGATGTCATATCCTCCTGATGGAATGGAGCTGGAGGAACATGATTGATCTTCCCAGTGGTTGCTGACAAAAAGATTTCAAAATCCTTCATAATGGTCCCTGTTAGCTTTCAAAGTGTGAAGCTTTTGCTTATGTTGGTTGCTTATATTGTTGTTTGTGTTCGGCCCCGTGTAATGAAACTCCTCCGTCTGTCTTTCGCTAGCTTTAGGCGGCGTTTTTATTTTTGTTTTTAGTTTCTGTTACAGTGCTATGGGTGATGTAAATATCATGCTGCTGCATGATAAACCTCTGTTTCGTTATGGTTGGATAATGAAATCCGATCCAAGTGATCGTCTGGAAAAAAAATCGTGTGTGCCTGATTCAAGGTTAAACATTTGGGAATTCGGATGCTTGCTGAAACGGTCGAATCACATATGCTACTCCATATGCTTCCGAGTGCGGCTCGAGCTCTAGCTCGTTATTTGAAGAAGAAGAAGAAAAAATCAAAAGCTGCATCTAATTTTTTAAATAAATTTATGGAACTTTTTTTTGTACATTTAGATACTAATGTATTCAACCAACATGCACAATCTCAACTCTACATACCTTATACTACCTCCTCACATGAAAGTTATCTGATATTTATTTAAATTTAGATGTATCTAACGCTAAATAGCATCTATGTATATTCAAATTTTAACAAATTTCAGACAAGATTCATGAGAGACGGTGGGAGTATTTTAGGTTGTGCAACAATGACAAAAAAAAGTGAGATCTCAAATAGTTGAACGATGCAAATTTTATTTTGCCATTTTCGTGTGGCCTAGAATACAAGTTATTTGGAGTTCATATTTTACAATTTAAAGAATGAATGAGTGTCTATATCCAGATGCTTTAAAAACTTTAATATGCAATTTTGATCATTTCTTTCAAGAAACTTGAGCTACATGTAGCCCGAGCTACATTTGCACATTTCAGTGTACTTCCCTTATAATATATCTACATCGGCAGGTGCGCCGGCGCAGGACGCTGGAGCGGCGGTCCCGGGACGATCGGGCGATCGGGCGTTCGCACACTCCAATCTAGATGTGGCGGCCGTTTCTGCGTCGGCTGGCCAATGTCGGCGGTGGCTGCCGGGAGAGTTCCCGGTGGGCGTGCTGCGTCGGATGGGTGTGGCCGTGTGCCACGGTTCCAGGAAAGGCGGCGCGGCGGCGCCGCTGCGGTGGGCGCAATGTGCAGTTTGGGCGCGAGGTGGTTTGCAGCTATGCCCATGGTGAACAGCAACGATGAGAGGTGGAGGGGTCGTTTGCAGCGAGAGGGTGCTGGCGAGCGTTGGGCATGGAGTGGCAGTGGTGGCGCAGTTGGTCCATGATCCGGTGGTGGACGATGCAACGCCGGGCTAAGGCCTTGCTTCCGGCCTCTAGCCAGGAGAAACGACAACGACGCTCGTTGGCACCACTCTCTTCTTCAAGGCGTCGTTGAGGTGGTTGCATTCTCCTTCAACTTGGGTGAACCCCGGGGGAAACCTTAGATCCCGGCCGGGATCAGATGAGGGTGGCGTCACGCGTCACTCACCCCTTAGGGCCTCGTTCTTGGAGTCGGCACCAATTGGAGAGTCTTGTGGTAGCTGGTGGTGCTCGTTGATGTGACCTCGGTTTGTGGATGTCAGGGTGTTGGAGATATGCCCGAGAGGCAATAATAAAATAGTTATTGTTATATCTTAGTGTTCATGATAAATGTTTACACTTCATGCTATAATTGTATTAACCGTAAACATTAATACATGTGTATTGTGTAAACAACCAGAGTCCCTAGTAAGCCTCTCATTTAACTAGCTTGTTGATTAATAGATGATCATGGTTTTCTGATCATGAACATCGGATGTTATTAATAACAATATCATATCATTAGGTGAATGATGTGATGGACACACCCATAGTAAGCATAGCATTAGATCAAGTCATTAAGTTCAACTTGCTATAAGCTTTCGATACATAGTTACCTAGTCCTTCGACCATGAGATCATGTAAATCACTTACACCGGAAGGATGCTTTGATTACATCAAACGCCATTGCGTAAATGGATGGTTATAAAGATGGGATTGTGTATTCGGAAAGTATGAGTTGAGGCATATGGGTCAAGAGTGGGATTTGTCCATCCCGATGATAGATAGATATACTCTGGGCCCTCTCGGTGAAATGTTGTCTAATTAGCTTGCAAGCATGTGACTAGGTCACAAGAGATGACATACCACGGTACGAGTAAAGAGTACTTGTCGGAAATGAGGTTGAACTAGGTATGGAGATACCGATGATCGAACCTCGGACAAGTAAAGTATCGCGTGACAAAGGGAATCGGTATCGTATGTAAATGGTTCAATCGATCACTAAGTTATCGTTGAATGTGTGGGGGCCATTATGGATCTCCAGGTCCCGCTATTGGTTATTGGTCGGAGAGGAGTATCGATCATGTCCGCATAGTTCACGAACCGTAGGGTGACGCGCTTAAGGTTCGATGTCGCATAAGTAGATTCGGAATATGAGATGGAGACCGAAGTTTTTTCGGAGTCTCGGATGGGATCCAGGACATCACGAGGAGGTCCGGAATGGTCTGGGGAATAAGATTCATATAAGGGAAGTTGATTTCTAGGTTTCGGAAAAGTTCGGGATTTTTCCGGTGGAAGACCGGGAAGGTTCTAGAAGGTTCCGGGGGTCCCACCAGTGGGACCACGACCCTAGGAGGCCTAGCATGGGCCGAGGGGATGCACCCTCACCTAATGAGCCAGGGGCACATGCCCCTCAAGGCCCAAGTCGGACAGCCCACTAGGGTTTCCCAAAACCCTAGGGGGATCAACTTGGGGGGAAGAAAACTCCCCCCCCCCTCCTTGGCCGCTAGCCCTAGATGGATCTAGGGGGTTGGGGGGCCACCCAAACTGACCCACCCCCTGTATAAAGAGGGGAGGGGGCAGGGGCGGACACCCTTGAAACCCCAGCCCTGGCGCCCCCCTCTCTCCTCCACTACACATCTGCTCCGGCTTGGCGATGCCCTGCAGATTTTCTCCTCCACCACCACCACCATGCCGTCGTGCTGCTGGGATTCCGAGGGGATCTACCACATCTCCACTGCCCACTGGAACGGGGAGAGGACGGGCTTCATCGACACCGTACGCACGACCGAGTACGGAAGTGCTGCCGGATTGCAGCACAGGACGATCGACTACATCAACAATGAGATCTAATCTCGTAGGCTTTGGAATCTTCGAGGGTTAGTCTCACATACATCTCGTTGCTTCGATCTTGGTAGATTAGATCTTGCTTCTTCCTAGATTGGATCTTGGTTTTTGTTCATGTTCACGGTAGAATTTTTTTATTTTCCATGCAACGAACCCATCAGTGGTATCAGAGCCGTGTGAATGCATAGATCTGTTGCACGAGTAGAACACAATGGTTTGTGGGCGTTGATGCTCTTGTTGTTTTTAATTAGTGTACTTTGCATCTTGCGGGATGGTGGGATGAAGCGGCCCGGGCTAACTTTACATGACCGCGTCTCATGAGACTTGCTCCATGCTTGACATGCAACTTGTATTGCATAAGTGGCTTTGCGGGTGTCTGTCTCTCCCACCATAATTAAGATTCAATTTACTCTTTCAATTGACAATATTAGTATCAACGTTGTGGTTCATGTTCGTAGGTATATTGGATCTTACTCAAAAACCCTAAACCACGTAAAATATGCAAACCAAATTAGAGGCGTCTAACTTGTTTTTGCAGGGTTTGGTGATGTGATCTGGCCATGATGTGATGATTATATTTGATGTATGAGATTTTTATTATTGTATTGTGGCAACAGGCAGGAGCCTAATGGTTGTCTTTAATTTTTTTAAGACATGCGTGTCTATTCACCATGTAATAGCTTTATTCCATATTCCATTACTATGAGTTAGTAGTTGTAATAGTTGCTATGGATGGTGGACAACCATGAAGCGGCTCCATGGACCTTGGTGCAATGCTGGTGATGATGGAGATCATGCTTGTGTGCTTTGGAGATGGAGATCAAAAGCACAAAAAGAAAGGCCATATCATATCACATATTATGAATTGCATGTGATGTTAATCCTTTATGCATCTTATCTTGCTTAGATCACGATGGTAGCATTATAAGATGATCCCTCACATTAATATCAAGATAATAAAGTGTTCTCCCCTCGTATGCACCGTTGCTAAAATTCATCGTTTTGAAGCATCTCGTGATGATCGGATGTGATAGATTCTACGTTCACATACAAAGGGTGTAAGCCATGTTGCACACGCGGAAATACTTGGGTTTGCTTGACGAGCCTAGCATGTATAGACATGGCCTCGGAACACAGGAAACCGAAAGGTTGAACACGAGTCATATGGGTGATATGATCAACATGTTGATGTTCACCATTGAAGCTACATCATCTCACGTGATGATCGATTTTGGTGTAGTGGATATGGATCGTGTGCCACTAAACAACTATGATGGATATTGTATTAAGGGGAGTTCATTAGTAACTAGATTAAAACATGAACTAATTATCATGAACTAAATAGTATTTTGAATTAAATTTGTAGAATTGGTATCCGTTATCTACCATGCGCTAGTCTTGTAATTGAGATAGAAATATTGTTAAATCTGATAAGAAACTTTACGAACTGGTACCGTATTGTTAAAGAATCAAGAAATGATTAAGTCATATTGCAAACTTTTAGTAAACCTCACATTGTTGATTCAAAGAGCAATGGTTTCAATTAGTACCTAAAATCATCTTGTCTCCGTGAAACTTGAAGTTCAAATCCATTTAAAAAGTAAGGAGCTGGAAATTTTGTTTTCAGAAATAAGCAAGGTATGAGATATATGTGATATCTAAGACCTTATTGCAAGATGATAGAATATAATCTAGTGAGACTACATAAACTCATAATTTTTATGGGAATGTATGAAGGTTGAAGACGCCAGGCGTCCCAATCCTCCAACTAGTTGGGCACTAACGATATTCGCATATCCATGAAGTGATCGTCCTTAGTATGCACCGTTGTTAAGACTCGTCGTTTCAAAGCATCACGTGATGATCGGGTGTTATATATTCTACGTGTGCATACAATGGGTGTAAGCCAGATTTGCACATACGAGTACTAAGGTTAAACTTTACGAGCCTAGCATGTACAAACATGGTCTCGGAAAGTCGTCATGATTTGATGGATAAAAATTATGAGTGAAACATTAAAAGGTTACTAATAGTGAAATCTGGAACACTTGTCATGTGATGATTCATACGTCCATTTTGCATCACTATTTTATATCATAATTTACTGTTATTCATTGATATATTTCATATTTAGAGATGATAACTATGTTATTTCACCTATTTGCATGTTTCATGATTATTAGAGAATCACTCACCGGAGTCAGAATTCTGCTGGAAAAGGCACCGTCAGGATGCAATATTTCTGAAGATCAACAATTGACGGAAAATATACCGAAGCTCTTATTTTTCCAGAAGACGGAGCCAGCCAAAAGGGGAGGCCGAGGAGGGCCGCCATGGCCCCCCCCCCAAGGCCGGCGCGGGCTCCACCCTAGCCGCGCCGCCATGTGGGGAGGGGGCCCACGACCCCCCTCGGCCATCTCTCCTTCGCGTACTTCATCTCCCGAAAACCCTAAGGTGGGGGGATCATCGAGAATAGACACAGTCGCCTCTGCGGGGCGGAAAACACCAGAGAGAAAGGAGCTCTCCGGTAGGCTGAAATCTGCCGGGGAATGTGGGGACCCCGGACTAACGGTCCGAAATACCCTGTTATGTATACAGTTCACGATCCCATGATCAGTGTGTCGTGAACACATAACCGAACTGATATCAAATTACACCATCCATTACAAAGCGGAATAAGAAAATTACAATAAGGTCACATGACCAATCTTTACATAATAGTCGCGGGATCACTTCAATCAGCGTAGAACCCAAGTCATCTGCCATAACCCTACAGGCAACTGACTGGGAAGACGTTCCTAGCTCGCATAGACGTCGTCAACTCCTTCTTCATCTGTCGAATTCCTCCAAGTCTGGCCAAGTAAATAGCCAGGGACAAAGCCGTGAGTACATTGGAATTGTACTCGCAAACCATCAAGAAAGGTGCTAACAATGGTAATTAAAAGAGACAAGAGAGGAAGAATAGTTTCTCTTGTGGATATAGCATGTGAAAGAGAATCAGTTTCTCTTGTGGATATAGCATCCCCACATCGCAGTTGAAGGGGACACTAAGAGGGTTCTATGACATCTTTATATCTTTGTTAAAGAAGATACTTCAAAAGAGTTCTACAACATAAAACACTAGGATGGGAGTAGCCCTTTTTATTTCCTTTCCGACCATCTTCACATGGTCAACCACTTTCCCGTACCCTTCCGGTACTCCGAAAACAACTTTCTCTTTTTCTTTGTAAAGCTTTTCTAAAACAAAACTAGCCCCGGTTAAGTATGGCCATCTCATCCCGTCCATGACCGCGGACGCGGCTATTCGAATAGTTTTGACTCTGCAGAGTTTGCACACTTTCACCACAACTATCCGGATACCTATCGTGTGGGCATCATCCCCGCATAACGACGTATGCCACGACGGATACCCGGACATAACCTTTCGCCCATTCGACTTAACACGAGGTCCTACCCTATGGAGTATGTACCTTCCCGGCATCGTGGCAACTCACCTCCTTTTGAGCGTGGCTCCACCGCCAAGCCAGGAGACCCATAGTGTCTTCCGGACGGGTCAGCCCCAAAGGCCTCCCGTTATACTATTGTCCTGAACTCGACAACCCGGACTCGGGGGTAACCGTACCCTTGTATAGTTGTGCGGTGCCTCATGCTAAGAAGAACAAACGTCAAGTTAAGCCCGTGCTCACTTTGGGGTAGTCATGGTTGCGCTGTAAAGGTTGTGATGGCGAACACTTATACGCAGTGCTCTTTTGAAAATTCATTTTTTTTTGTTACTCACACATCCTTTGGCGGCCAATAACCAGCCATACACCACTTTCTGAAAACATAAAGACCTTTCTCTTGAAACAACACTTGGGCAAGACAACATCTTCCCAAGGTTTTCAAAGTCTTTTCAAAACATAAAACATCGGGGTTTCCCAACCTAAGGTTTTATTGTGGAGAACAAGGCTATCAACAAGGGCGTGATGCTAACCATCATACCACTAAGGAGATGATTATTGCGGTGTCAAAAGGGGGTCATACATGCTTGGGGTAAGCATGTATGTGATCAACATAAGTTCGAAGATTCAACAAGGTTCATGATGTTAATCATCATACCACTAAGAAGATGATAATATATATGGTCAAGGGGGCATACATGCTCAGGGTGTGCATGCATAAGATCAACAAGGGGTTCAACATACTCGAGAGTAAGTATGCAGAACATCAACAAGGGGTTCAACAAGGGTGTCAAGAGGTCGACACACACAAGATAAGTGGGCATACCCCTTGATACGTCCAATTTGCATCACTATTTTATATCATAATTTGCTGTTATTCATTGATATATTTCATGTTTGGAGATTATACTTATGTTATTTCATCTATTTTGCATGATTCATGATTATTGGAGGATCGCGCATCGGAGCCGAATTCTGCTTGGAAAAAGCATCGTCGAATGCAATATTTCGGAAGATCAACAATTGACGGGAATTACACGAAAACTCCTATTTTTCCGGATGACGAAGGGAGCCGGAAGGGGGAGCTGAGGAGGGCCGCCATGGGCCCCCTCACAGGCCGGCGCGGGCCCTGCCCCGGCCGCGCCGCCTCGTGAGGAGGGGGCCCACAGCCCCTCTCGCCTCCTTTTCTTCGCGAATACCTTCGTCCCGAAAACCTAAGCCGAAGGGGTACGTCGCGAAGAGCCACGGCCTCCTCCGTGGGGCGGAGAACACCGGAGAGAAAAGAGCTCTCCGGCGGGCAGGAATCCGCCGGGAAATTCCCTCCCGGAGGGGGAAATCGACGCCATCGTCACCGCCATCGAGCTGGACATCATCTCCATCACCATCACCATCATCTTCATCATCATCACCGCCGTCTCCACCGCTGCACCTCGTCACCGCTGTAGCAATTGGGTTTGATCTTGATTGTTTGATAGGGGAAACTCTCCCGGTGTTGATTTCTACTTGTTATTGATGCTATTGAGTGAAACCGTTGAACCAATGTTTATGTTCAGATTGTTATTCATTATCATATCACCTCTGATCATGTTCCATATGATGTCTCGTGAGTAGTTCGTTTAGTTCTTGAGGACATGGGTGAAGTCTAAATGTTAGTAGTGAAGTATGGTTGAGTAGTATTCAATGTTATGATATTTAAGTTGTGGTGTTATTCTTCTAGTGGTGTCGTGTGAACGTCGACTACACGACACTTCACCTTTATGGGCCTAGGGGAATGCATCTTGTACTCGTTTTCCAATTGCGGGGTTGCCGGAGTGACGAAACACTGAGCCCCCGTTGGTATATCGATGCGGGAGGGATCGCGAGGATCTCGGAGTTTAAGGCTGTGGTTAGATTTATCTTAATTACTTTCTTGTAGTTGCGGATGCTTGCAAGGGGTATAATCACAAGTATGTATTAGTCCTAGGAAGGGCGGTACATTAGCATAGGTTCACCCACACAACACTTATCAAAACAATGAAGATTAATTAGCCGTATGTAGCGAAAGCACTAGACTAAAATCCCGTGTGTCCTCGAGAACGTTTGGTCATTATAAGTAAACAAACCGGCTTGTCCTTTGTGCTAAAAAGGATTGGGCCACTCGCTGCAATTGTTACTCCCGCACTTTACTTACTCGTACTTTATTCATCTGTTACATCAAAACCCCCTGAATACTTGTTTGTGAGCATTTACAGTGAATCCTTCATCGAAACTGCTTGTCAACACCTTCTGCTCCTCGTTGGGATCGACATTCTTACTTATCGAAGATACTGCGATACACCCCCTATACTTGTGGGTCATCAAGACTATTTTCTGGCGCTGTTGCCTAGGGAGTGAAGCGCTATTGGTAAGTGGAATTGGTAAGGGAAATTTCTACTGTTTGTGCTGATTTTATTTCTGCCTGCTGCTATAACTCATTATGGAGAGATCTTCTCTTGAGTGTTTATTTGGGAAATCTACTACTACTGCAAAGGTAGTGGATGAGGCGCCAGGTGATGTCTACGGGAGCTTCTATTCTTATAGACAGTGTTGGGCCTCCAAGAGCAGAGGTTTGTAGAACAGCAGCAAGTTTCCCTTAAGTGGATCACCCAAGGTTTATCGAACTCAGGGAGGAAGAGGTCAAAGATATCCCTCTCATGCAACCCTCGCAACCACAAAGCAAAAAGTCTCTTGTGTCCCCAACACACCTAATAGGTGCACTAGTTCGGCGAAGAGATAGTGAAATACGAGGTGGTATAAATAAGCAGTAGCAATGGCAACGAGAAAAGTGCTTTGCCCGGGACGGTAAACAAGCGGTAGTAACGCAGCAGTAGTAACGCGATAAAACGAGTAAACAAGCAGCGATAGCGATATTTAGGAACAAGGACTAGGGATTACACTTTCACTAGTGGACACTCTCAACATTGATCGCATAATAAATAACTCTTTCTCATATGTGCTACATACACTCTTTTGTTGGATGATGAACACATTGCGTAGGATTACACGAACCCTCAATGCCGGAGTTAACAAGCTCCACAATTCAATGTTCATATTTAAATAACCTTAGAGCATAATAGATCATTGCAAAATAAACCAAGAACTAACATAGTGCACACACTGTCCACATTACACTATGAAGGAGGGATAGATCACATCAATACTATCATAATGATAATTAACTCCACAATCTACAAGAGATCATGATCATAGCCTACGACAAGAACCACACGGTGCACACACTAGTCACCTTTACACCATGCAGGAGGAATAGACTACTTTAATAACATCACATGAGTAGCACACAACTAGTAGCGGTACAAAGTTCATCATATGGATCGCAATCATGTAAAGCAGCTCATGAGATCATTGTATTGAAGTACATAGGAGAGAGATTAACCACATAGCTACCGGTACAGCCCCGAGCCTCGATGGAGAACTACTCCCTTCTCATGGGAGACAGCAGCGTTGATGAAGATGGCGGTGGTGTTGATGGAGAAGCCTTCCGGGGGCACTTCCCCGTCCTGGCGGCGTGCCGGAACAGAGACTCCTGTCCCCCAGATCTTGGCTTCGCGATGGCGGCGGCTCCGGAAGGTTTCTCGTACCGTGGCTTTTTCGTATCGAGGTTTTAGGTCTGGGACCTTTATATAGGCGAAGAGGCGGCGTCAGAAGGTCGAAGGGGCGACGACACCATAGGGCCGCGCGACCAGGAGGTGGGCCCCGCCACCCTATCATCTGGGGGCCCTGTGGCCCCCTCGCGGCGGCTCTCGGGTGTTCTGATGCTTCCGGGCAAAATAGGAACCTGGGCGTTGATTTCGTCCAATTCCGAGAATATTTCGTTACTAGGATTTCTGAAACCAAAAACAGCAGAAAACAGCAACTGGCCTTTCGGCATCTCATCAATAGGTTAGTTCCAGAAAACGCATAAATATGACATAAAATGTGCATATAACATGTGGATATCATCAATAATGTGGCATGGAACATAAGAAATTATCAATACGTCGGAGACGTATCAGCATCCCCAAGCTTAGTTTCTGCTCGTCCCGAGCAGGTAAACGATAACAAAGATAATTTCTGGAGTGACATGCCATCATAACCTTGATCATACTATTGTAAACATATGCAATGAATGCAGCGATCAAAACAATGGTAATGACATGAGTAAACAACTGAATCATAAAACAATGACTTTTCATGAATAGCACTTTCAAGACAGGCATCAATAAGTCTTGCATAAGAGTTAACTCATAAAGCAATAATTTAAAGTAAAGACATTGAAGCAACACAATGGAAGATTAAGTTTCAGCGGTTGCTTTCAACTTGTAACATGTATATCTCATGGATAATTGTCAACATAGAGAAATATAACAAGTGCAATATGCAAGTATGTAGGAATCAATGCACAGTTCACACAAGTGTTTGCTTCTTGAGGTGGAGAGAGATAGGTGAACTGACTCAACATAAAAGTAAAAGAAAGGTCCTTCAAAGAGGAAAGCATCGATTGCTATATTTGTGCTAGAGCTTTTATTTTGAAAACATGAAATAATTTTGTCAACGGTAGTAATAAAGCATATGAGTTATGTAAATTATATCTTACAAGTTGCAAGCCTCATGCATAGTATACTAATAGTGCCCGCACCTTGTCCTAATTAGCTTGGACTACCGGATCATTGCAATACACATGTTTTAACCAAGTGTCACAATGGGTACCTCCATGCCGCCTGTACAAAGGTCTAAGGAGAAAGCTCGCAATTTGGATTTCTCGCTTTTGATTATTCTCAACTTAGACATCCATACCGGGACAACATGGACAACAGATAATGGACTCCTCTTTAATTCATAAGCATGTGGCAACACTTAGTGTTCTCATATGAGATTGAGGATATATGTCCAAAACTGAAACTTCCACCATGAATCATGGCTTTAGTTAGCGGCCCAATGTTCTTCTCTAACAATATGCATGCTCCAACCATTAAGGTGTTAGATCTCTCTTACTTCAGACAAGACGGACATGCATAGCAACTCACATGATATTCAACAAAGAATAGTTGATGGCGTCCCCAGAAACATGGTTATCGCACAACGAGCAACTTAATAAGAGATAAAGTGCATAAGTACATATTCAATACCACAATAGTTTTTAAGCTATGTCCCATGAGCTATATATTGTAAAGGCGAATGATGGAATTTTAAAGGTAGCACTCAAGCAATTTACTTTGGAATGGCGGAGAAATACCATGTAGTAGGTAGGTATGGTGGACACAAATGGCATAGTTATTGGCTCAAGAATTTGGATGCACGAGAAGAATTCCTCTCAATACAAGGCTAGGCTAGCAAGGTTGTTTGAAGCAAACTCAAGTATAAAAGGTGCAGCAAAACTCACATATGAACATATTGTAACTATTATAAGACTTTACATTGTCTCCTTGTTGTTCAAACACCTCAACCAGAAAATATCTAGACTCTAGAGAACAATCATGCAAACCAAATTTTAACAAGCTCTATGTAGTTATTCATTAATGGGTACAAGGTACATGATGCAAGAGCTTAAGCATGAGCACAACAATTGCCAAGTATCACATTATTCAAGACATTTTATCAATTACCACTTGTAATATTTCCCGTTTCCAACCATATAACAATTAACGAAGCAGTTTCAACCTTCGCCATGAAAATTAAAAGCTAAGAACACATGTATTCATATGAACCAGCGGAGCGTGTCTCTCTCCCACACAAGCATTTATTCAAACAAAAACAAAAACAAAAAACAAACAGACGCTCCAAGTAAAGTACATAAGATGTGACCGAATAAAAATATAGTTTCAAGGGAGGAACCTGATAAATTTGTCGATGAAGAAGGGGATGCCTTGGGCATCCCCAAGCTTAGACGCTTGAGTCTTCTTAGAATATGCAGGGGTGAACCACCGGGGCTTCCCCAAGCTTAGAGCTTTCACTCTCCTTGATCATATTGTATCATACCCCTCTCTTAATCCTTGAAAACTTCCTCCACACCAAACTCGAAACAACTCATTAGAGGGTTAGTGCACAATAAAAATTAACATGTTCAGAGGTGACACAATCATTCTTAACACTTCTGGACATTGCATAAAGCTACTGGACATTAATGGATCAAAGAAATTCATCCAACATAGCAAAAGAGGCAATGCGAAATAAAAGGCAGAATCTGTCAAAACAGAACAGTCCGTAAAGATGGATTTTATTAGGGCACCAGACTTGCTCAAATGAAAATGCCCAAATTGAATTAAAGTTGCGTACATATCTGAGGATCACTCACGTAAATTGGCATAATTTTCTGAGTTTCCTACAGAGAATTAGGCCCAGATTCGTGACAGCAAAGAAATCTGTTTCTGCGCAGTAATCCAAATCTAGTATTCACTTTACTATCAAAGACTTTACTTGGCACAACAAAACATAAAACTAAGATAAGGAGAGGTTGCTACAGTAGTAAACAACTTCCAAGACTCAAATATAAAACAAAAATACTGTAGTAAAAACATGGGTTGTCTCCCATAAGCGCTTTTCTTTATAGCCGTTAAGACGGGCTCAGCAGTTTTAATGATGCACTCGCAAGAAATAGTAGTTGAAGCAAAAGAGAGCATCAAAAGGCAAATTAAAAACAACTTTAAGCCTAACATGCTTCCTATGCATAGGAATCTTGTAAGTAAACAAGTTCATGAAGAGCAAAGTAACAAGCATAGGAAGATAAAACAAGTGTAGCTTCAAAAATTTCAGCACATAGAGAGGCATTTTAGTAACATGAAAATTTCTACAACCATATTTTCCTCTCTCATAATAACTTTCAGTAGCATCATGAGAAAACTCAACAATATAACTATCACATAAAGCATTCTTATCATGAGTCTCATGCATAAAATTATTACTCTCCACATAAGCATAATCAATTTTATTAGTTGTAGTGGGAGCAAATTCAACAAAGTAGCTACCATTATTATTCTCATCAAGTGTAGGAGGCATAGTATAATCACAACAAAATTTACTCTCCATAGTAGGTGGCACCAAAAGACCACTATCATTATAATCATCATAAATAGGAGGCAAAGTATCATCAAAGAAAATTTTCTCCTCAATGCTTGGGGGACTAAAAAGATCATGAAAACCAGCTTCCCCAAGCTTAGAACTTTCTATATCATTATCAACAATGGTGTTCAAAGCGTTCATACTAATATTACTACCAGCATGCCAATAAGATTTCACAGGTTTTTTAATTTTCGCATCAAAATATCCATGTTTTAAATCAGGAAATAGAATAAGAAGCTCATTCTTGTCCATTATGCCTAACTAGTGTAAACAAGAAACAAAAAGATGCAATTGCAGGATCTAAAGGAAATAGCTTCGAGTACTTACAACGGCGAAAATAGCTTAGTAGCCGAGATCGGAGTGTGAGTACCTTTTACCTTTCCTCCCCGGCAACGGCGCCAGAAAATAGCGTGCTGTCCACAACTGGCGCGTGGTTGACGAGGGAGGAAATGGTGTAGCTTTCCTTCGCTCCCCGGCAACGGCGCCAGAAAATAGCTTGATGTCTACGGGAGCTTCTATTCTTGTAGACGGTGTTGGGCCTCCAAGAGCAGAGGTTTGTAGAACAGCAGCAAGTTTCCCTTAAGTGGATCACCCAAGGTTTATCGAACTCGGGGAGGAAGAGGTCAAAGATATCCCTCTCATGCAACCTTGCAACCACAAAGCAAGAAGTCTCTTGTGTCCCCAACACACCTAATAGGTGCACTAGTTCGGCGAAGAGATAGTGAAATACGAGTGGTATAAATAAGCATGTAGCAACGGCACCGTAAAAGTGCTTTGCCCAGTGACGAGTAAACAAGCAGTAGTAACGCAAGAAAACGAGTAAACAAGCAGCGATAGCGATATTTAGGAACAAGGCCTAGGGATTACACTTTCACTAGTGGACACTCTCAACATTGATCGCATAATAAATAACTCTTTCTCATATGTGCTACATACACTCTTTTGTTGGATGATGAACACATTGCGTAGGATTACACGAACCCTCAATGCCGGAGTTAACAAGCTCCACAATTCAATGTTCATATTTAAATAACCTTAGAGCATAATAGATCATTGCAAAATAAACCAAGAACTAACATAGTGCACACACTCGTCCACATTACACTATGAAGGAGGAATAGATCACATCAATACTATCATAATGATAATTAACTCCACAATCTACAAGAGATCATGATCATAGCCTACGACAAGAACCACACGGTGCACACACTAGTCACCTTTACACCATGCAGGAGGAATAGACTACTTTAATAACATCACATGAGTAGCACACAACTAGTAGCGGTACAAAGCTCATCATATGGATCTCAATCATGTAAAGCAGCTCATGAGATCATTGTATTGAAGTACATAGGAGAGAGGTTAACCACATAGCTACCGGTACAGCCCCGAGCCTCGATGGAGAACTACTCCCTCCTCATGGGAGACAACAGCGTTGATGAAGATGGCGGTGGTGTTGATGGAGAAGCCTTCCGGGGGCACTTCCCCGTCCCGGCGGCGTGCCGGAACGGAGACTCCTGTCCCCGGATCTTGGCTTCGCGATGGCGGCGGCTCCGGAAGGTTTCTCGTATCGTGGCTTTTCCGTATCGAGGTTTTAGGTCCGGGACCTTTATATAGGCGAAGAGGCGGCGTCGGAAGGTCGAAGGGGCGACGACACCATAGGGCGGCGTGGCCGGGGGTGGGCCGCGCCACCCTATCATCTGGGGCCCCGTGGCCCCCTCCGGCGGCTCTCGGGTGTTCCGGATGCTTCCGGGCAAAATAGGAACCCGGGCGTTGATTTCGTCCAATTCCGAGAATATTTCGTTACTAGGATTTCTGAAACCAAAAATAGCGAGAAAACGAGAACCGGCACTTTCGGCATCTCGTCAATAGGTTAGTTCCAGAACACGCATAAATATGACATAAAATGTGCATATAACATGTAGATATCATCAATAATGTGGCATGGAACATAAGAAATTATCGATACGTCGGAGACGTATCAGCATCCCCAAGCTTAGTTCTCGCTCGTCCCGAGCAGGTAAACGATAACAAAGATAATTTCTGGAGTGACATGCCATCATAACCTTGATCATACTATTGTAAACATATGTAATGAATGCAGCGATCAAAACAATGGTAATGACATGAGTAAACAACTGAATCATAAAGCAATGACTTTTCATGAATAGCACTTTCAAGACAGGCATCAATAAGTCTTGCATAAGAGTTAACTCATAAAGCAATAATTTAAAGTAAAGACATTGAAGCAACACAATGGAAGATTAAGTTTCAGCGGTTGCTTTCAACTTGTAACATGTATATCTCATGGATAATTGTCAATATAGAGAAATATAACAAGTGCAATATGCAAGTATGTAGGAATCAATGCACAGTTCACACAAGTGTTTGCTTCTTGAGGTGGAGAGAGATAGGTGAACTGACTCAACATAAAAGTAAAAGAAAGGTCCTTCAAAGAGGAAAGCATCGATTGCTATATTTGTGCTAGAGCTTTTATTTTGAAAACATGAAACAATTTTGTCAACGGTAGTAATAAAGCATATGAGTTATGTAAATTATATCTTACAAGTTGCAAGCCTCATGCATAGTATACTAATAGTGCCCGCACCTTGTCCTAATTAGCTTGGACTACCGGATCATTGCAATACACATGTTTTAACCAAGTGTCACAATGGGTACCTCCATGCCGCCTGTACAAAGGTCTAAGGAGAAAGCTCGCATTTTGGATTTCTCGCTTTTGATTATTCTCAACTTAGACATCCATACCGGGACAACATGGACAACGGATAATGGACTCCTCTTTAATGCATAAGCATGTGGCAACAATTAGTGTTCTCATATGAGATTGAGGATATATGTCCAAAACTGAAACTTCCACCATGAATCATGGCTTTAGTTAGCGGCCCAATGTTCTTCTCTAACAATATGCATGCTCCAACCATTAAGGTGGTAGATCTCTCTTACTTCAGTACAAGACGGACATGCATAGCAACTCACATGATATTCAACAAAGAATAGTTGATGGCGTCCCCTGAAACATGGTTATCGCACAACAAGCAACTTAATAAGAGATAAAGTGCATAAGTACATATTCAATACCACAATAGTTTTTAAGCTATTTGTCCCATGAGCTATATATTGTAAAGGCGAATGATGGAATTTTAAAGGTAGCACTCAAGCAATTTACTTTGGAATGGCGGAGAAATACCATGTAGTAGGTAGGTATGGTGGACACAAATGGCATAGTGGTTGGCTCAAGGATTTTGGATGCATGAGAAGTATTCCTCTCGATACAAGGCTTAGGCTAGCAAGGTTATTTGAAACAAACACAAGGATGAACAGGTGCAGCAAAACTCACATAAAAGACATATTGTAAACTATTATAAGACTTTACATCGTCTTCCTTGTTGTTCAAACACCTCAATACTAGAAATTATCTAGACTCTAGAGAGACCAATTATGCAAACCAAATTTTAACAAGCTCTATGTATTTCTTCATTAATGGGTACAAAGTATATGATGCAAGAGCTTAAACATGAGCACAACAATTGCCAAGTATCACATTATTCAAGACATTTTATCAATTACTACATGTAGTATTTTCCGTTTCCAACCATATATCAATTAACGAAGCAGTTTTAACCTTCGCCATGAAAATTAAAAGCTAAGAACACATGTGTTCATATGAACCAGCGGAGCGTGTCTCTCTCCCACACAAGCATTTATTCAAACAAAAACAAAAACAAAAAACAAACAGAGACGCTCCAAGTAAAGTACATAAGATGTGACCGAATAAAAATATAGTTTCAAGGGAGGAACTCTGATAAATTTGTCGATGAAGAAGGGGATGCCTTGGGCATCCCCAAGCTTAGACGCTTGAGTCTTCTTAGAATATGCAGGGGTGAACCACCGGGGCATCCCCAAGCTTAGAGCTTTCACTCTCCTTGATCATATTGTATCATACTCCTCTCTTGATCCTTGAAAACTTCCTCCACACCAAACTCGAAACAACTCATTAGAGGGTTAGTGCACAATAAAAATTAACATGTTCAGAGGTGACACAATCATTCTTAACACTTCTGGACATTGCATAAAGCTACTGGACATTAATGGATCAAAGAAATTCATCCAACATAGCAAAAGAGGCAATGCGAAATAAAAGGCAGAATCTGTCAAAACAGAACATTACGTAAAGATGGATTTTATTAAGGGCACCAGACTTGCTCAAATGAAAATGCCCAAATTGAATGAAAGTTGCGTACGTATCTGAGGATCACTCACGTAAATTGGCATAATTTTCTAAGTTACCTACAAAGAATTAGGCCCAGATTCGTGACAGCAAAGAAATCTGTTTCTGCGCAGTAATCCAAATCTAGTATTCACTTTACTATCAAAGACTTTACTTGGCACAACAAAACACAAAACTAAGATAAGGAGAGGTTGCTACAGTAGTAAACAACTTCCAAGACTACAAATATAAAACAAAAATACTGTAGTAAAATAACACATGGGTTATCTCCCATGAAGTGCTTTTCTTTATAGCCGTTAAGATGGGCTCAAGCAGCTTTAATGATGCACTCGCAAGAAATAGTAGTTGAAGCAAAAGAGAGCATCAAAAGGCAAATTAAAAACAACATTTAAGCCTAACATGCTTCCTATGCATAGGAATCTTGTAAGTAAACAAGTTCATGAAGAGCAAAGTAACAAGCATAGGAAGATAAAACAAGTGTAGCTTCAAAAATTTCAGCACATAGAGAGGCATTTTAGTAACATGAAAATTTCTACAACCATATTTTCCTCTCTCATAATAACTTTCAGTAGCATCATGAGCAAACTCAACAATATAACTATCACATAAAGTATTCTTATCATGAGTCTCATGCATAAAATTATTAGTCTCCACATAAGCATAATCAATTTTATTAGTTATAGTGGGAGCAAATTCAACAAAGTAGCTATCATTATTATTCTCATCAAGTGTAGGAGGCATAGGATAATCACAACAAAATTTACTCTCCATAGTAGGTGGCACCAAAAGACCACTATCATTATAATCATCATAAATAGGAGGCAAAGTCATCATCAAAGAAAATTTTCTCCTCAATGCTTGGGGGACTAAAAAGATCATGAAAACCAGCTTCCCCAAGCTTAGAACTTTCTATATCATTATCAACAATGGTGTTCAAAGCGTTCATACTAATATTACTACCAACATGCAAATAAGATTTCATAGGTTTTTTAATTTTCGCATCAAATAATCCATGTTTTAAATCAGGAAATAGAATAAGAAGCTCATTCTTGTCCATTATGCCAAACTAGTGTAAACAAGAAACAAAAAGATGCAATTGCAGGATCTAAAGGAAATAGCTTCGAGTACCTACAACGGCGAAAATAGCTTAGTAGCCGAGATCCGGAGTGTGAGTACCTTTTACCTTTCCTCCCCGGCAACGGCGCCAGAAAATAGCTTGCTGTCCACAACTGGCGCGTGGTTGACGAGGGAGGAAATGGTGTAGCTTTCCTTCGCTCCCCGGCAACGGCGCCAGAAAATAGCTTGATGTCTACGGGAGCTTCTATTCTTGTAGACAGTGTTGGGCCTCCAAGAGCAGAGGTTTGTAGAACAGCAGCAAGTTTCCCTTAAGTGGATCACCCAAGGTTTATCGAACTCGGGGAGGAAGAGGTCAAAGATATCCCTCTCATGCAACCCCGCAACCACAAAGCAAGAAGTCTCTTGTGTCCCCAACACACCTAATAGGTGCACTAGTTCGGCGAAGAGATAGTGAAATACAGGTGGTATAAATAAGTATGAGCAACGAGCACCGTGAAAAGTAGCTTTGCCCGGGACGGTAAATGAGCAGTAGTAACGCAGCAGTAGTAAGGCAGTAAAACAGTAAACAAGTAGCGATAGCAGTATTTAGGAAAAAGGCCTAGGGATTACACTTTCACTAGTGGACACTCTGAACATTGATCGCATAATAAATAACTCTTTCTCATATGTGCTACATACACTCTTTTGTTGGATGATGAACACATTGCGTAGGATTACACGAACCCTCAATGCCGGAGTTAACAAGCTCCACAATTCAATGTTCATATTTAAATAACCTTAGAGCATGAATAGATCATTGCAAAACTAAACCAAGAACTAACATAGTGCATGCACACTCGTCCACATTACACTATGAAGGAGGAATAGATCACATCAATACTATCATAGCGATAGTTAACTCCACAATCTACAAGAGATCATGATCATAGCCTACGACAAGAACCAACACGGTGCACACACTAGTCACCTTTACACCATGCAGGAGGAATAGACTACTTTAATAACATCACATGAGTAGCACACAACTAGTAGCGGTACAAAGCTCATCATATGGATCTCAATCATATAAAGCAGCTCATGAGATCATTGTATTGAAGTACATAGGAGAGAGATTAACCACATAGCTACCGGTACAGCCCCGAGCCTCGATTGAGAACTACTCCCTCCTCATGGGAGACAGCAACGTTGATGAAGATGGCGGTGGTGTTGATGGAGAAGCCTTCCGGGGACACTTCCCCGTCCCGGCGGCGTGCCGGAACAGAGACTCCTGTCCCCCAGATCTTGGCTTCGCGATGGCGGCGGCTCTGGAAGGTTTCTCGTACCGTGGCTTTTCCGTATCGAGGTTTTAGGTCTGGGACCTTTATATA